>NC_089205.1:635000-935000 GCF_963930695.1 Labrus bergylta
CACACACACAAACAACGAGACACACGCACAACCACAACACACACACACACACACACACACACAGACACACACACACACTGACAAAGAGACACACGCACAAACACACACACACACACACAACAAACACACACACACAACAAACACAGACAGACAGACACACACACACACTCACACACACACACACACACACACACACATAAAGAGATACACGCACAAACACAACACTAACAGACACACACAGACACACACATACACACACACACACATAAAGAGATACACGCACAAACACAACACTAACAGACACACACAGACACACACATACACACACACACACTCAAAGAGACACACGCACAACCACAACACAAACAGACACACACACACACACACACACACACAAACAACGAGACACACGCACAACCACAACACAAACACACACACACACACACACACACACACAAACAGACACACACACACACACAAACAAACACAGACAAACACACACACACACACACATAGAGACACATGCACAGACAAACACACACACACACACTCACACACACACATACACACACACAAAGAGACAAACACACAAACACAACACACACACTCACACACACACACACACACAAAGAGACAAACAACGAGACACACGCACAACCACAACACAAACACACACACACACACACACACACACACACAGAGACATACACACAAACACAGAGGCACACACACATAAACAGACACACACACACACACACTAACAGACACACACACACAGACAGACACACACACACACACACACACACACACACACACAAACACAGACAAACACACACACACACCGACCAAGATGGCGGCGCGAGCGCATCGCGAGGCCCAGCGTCTCTCTCAGATTTGCAATTTTGCAGTAATTTTATTGTTAATTTCGGGTCTGTTCGCACGGAACAGCCTCGCCTTAACATCCTACACCCGACAGGAACTTTTGGATATCGGAATACACCTCCCTGACGATTTAATCAACAATCTTCGACTCATCCCTGAGATCGCCAAAACACCCGAGGCTACGCACTCTACCCGGCCGGGCGGAAGTGCTCGCAGGCGGCGTCGAGACCGTAAACAAAGGCGGGGGAAGCGCGGAGGTATAAGGGCTAAGCTAAAGCTAACACCGCACCGTCTCCCGTTACCCAGCATTTTCCTCGCTAATGTGCGGTCTTTGGTGAACAAAATGGACGAGTTACGACTTCGCATCATCCACAGCAAGAGAATTATGGACTGTAATGTCATGATCTTCACGGAAACATGGCTAAACAACGGAGTACCGGACGATGCTATCAAGCTAGCCGGTCGCCACACACACCGAGCAGACAGAACAGCAGAGGACTCCGGTAAGACCAGAGGAGGAGGGCTGTGCATTTATATTAACAAAGCTTGGTGCACAGACTCTGTCATTATTGGGAGACACTGCTCAGCTAACATAGAGTTTCTCATGGTTAAATGTAGACCTTTCTATCAGCCAAGGGAGCTCAGCTCCACCATTGTAACTGCAGCCTACATCCCCCCTGATGCCGATGCTAAAGCTGCCATGAAGGAACTTTACACCGCTATCAGTAAACAACAGACTACTCACCCGGAGGCTGCATTTATAGTTGCAGGTGATTTTAATCACTCAAACTTAAAGACAGTGCTCCCTAAATTTCACCAGCATGTTTCCTGCAATACAAGAGGAAACAAAACTTTGGACCATGTTTACACAAACATCGCAGGGGCCTACACCACGACCCCCCTCCCCCACCTGGGACAGTCAGACCACCTTTCTTTGTTCCTCATCCCCAAGTACTCCCCACTCATCCAACGTGTGAAGCCATCAGTGACAACGATTAAAGTGTGGCCAGCGGGGACAGACTCTGTACTTCAGGACAAGTTCCATCACACAGACTGGAGTATGTTTGCTTCGCAGGCTACCTTGGGCTCTCACACGAACATTGACACCTACACTTCTTCTGTGCTGGATTATATCAACACCACCATCGACAGTGTTACAACATGGAAGCAGATCACCACGTACCCAAATCAGAAGCCATGGATGAACAAGGAGGTGCGTCTCCTGCTGAAGGCCCGCAACACCGCCTTCAGATCAGATGATGCAATGGCCTACAGCGTATCCAGGGCAAACCTGAGGAGGGGCATCATCAAGGCCAAGCACTGCTACAAGCTGAAGGTTGAGGAACACTTCTCCAACTCCGACCCCAGACGCATGTGGCAGGGCATCCAGGCCATCAGTGACTATAAACCCAGAAACTCCACCCCGATAACCACAGATGTCTCCTTCCTGAACGAGCTAAATCACTTTTATGCTCGTTTCGATAGAGACAACAAAGAGACACAGACCACGACCAGACCTCCTGCAGACAACCAGCCCCTCTCACTCACCTCCACAGACGTCCACGCTGCACTGAGCCGGATCAACGCTCGAAAGGCTGCTGGTCCAGACGGCACCCCCGGGCGCGTGCTTAGGGCATGTGCGGAGCAGCTCACTGGGGTTTTTACGGACATCTTCAACCTGTCCCTCGCCCAAGCAGCTGTGCCAGCATGCTTCAAAGCCACCTCCATTGTCCCAGTGCCGAAACACTCCAGCCCGACAGGCCTGAACGACTACCGCCCTGTGGCACTCACACCCATCATAATGAAGTGCTTTGAGCGACTGGTCCTAGCACACCTGAAAAACTGCCTCCCACCCACACTGGACCCATTCCAGTTTGCCTACCGCAGCAATAGGAGTACAGAGGATGCAGTCTCCACTGTGCTGCACTCTGTGCTCACTCATCTGGACAATAACAACACATACGCACGAATGCTGTTTGTTGATTTTAGCTCAGCATTCAACTCTGTCATCCCCTCCAAGTTGAACACTAAACTCGGAGACCTGGGCTTCAACTCCTCCCTCCGTCACTGGATAATGGACTTTCTGACCAACAGACCCCAGTATGTTAGGTCAGGACACACCTGCTCCACCACCATCACACTCAACACAGGCGTACCACAGGGCTGTGTGCTGAGCCCATTCCTCTACTCCCTCTTCACCCACGACTGCAGACCTGTACATGGATCCAACACCATCATCAAGTTTGCGGACGATACAGCGGTGATTGGCCTCATCAGCAACAACGATGACACGGCCTACAGGGAGGAGGTACAGCATCTGGCCGCCTGGTGTGCTGACAACAACCTGCTCCTCAACACCAGCAAGACGAAGGAGATCATCGTGGACTTCAGGAGAGAAAGAGGAAGCACGCACAACCCCATTCACATCAACGGGATGGCTGTTGAACGTGTCTCCAGCTTCAAGTTCCTGGGGACCCACATCACAGAGGACCTCTCCTGGTCCACTAACACCTCCAGTCTGGTTAAGAAGGCTCATCAACGCCTCTTTTTCCTGAGGACACTGAAGAGACACCACCTGTCTCCAGCTGTACTGATGAACTTCTACCGCTGTGTGATCGAGAGCATCCTGACCAGCAGTGTCTCAGTCTGGTACGGAAACTGCTCTGTCGCAGACCGTAAGGCGCTACAGCGGGTGGTAAAAACCGCCCAGCGCATCACAAGGTGTCCACTTCCTGCCATTGAGGATGTCCAAAGAACACGCTGTCTGCGGCGAGCTCGTGGCATCCTTAAAGACTCCTCCCACCCTGCCCACAGACTGTTTACCCTCCTGCCCTCCGGCAGGCGCTTCAGAAGCCTCCGGACCAGAACCAGCAGACTGAGGAACAGCTTTTTCCCCAGAGCTGTTTCTCTACTGAACTCTACCCCCCGAACTCTGAACTCTGTCTCTCTCTCTCTCCCTCTCTCTCTCCGCACCCTGCTGACCCCCCTTTTCCCCTCCATATCACCTCACACCCATCATCCCCCCACCACTCCTCCTGGTCACACACACACATCTCTCATCCATCTGTATTATTGTATTATAGTATGTTCATATTCTTTAAATTATCTGTAAACTTGTATAACATGCTCACTGCATCTTAATCTGTATATTATTAGTATAGCATGCTCACTGCATCTTATTCTGTATATTATTAGTATAGCATGCTCACTGCATCTTAATCTGTATATTATTAGTATAGCATGCTCACTGCACCTTAATCTGTATATTATTAGTATAGCATGCTCACTGCATCTTAATCTGTATATTATAATCCTAAAAACACACTTATTTTGTAGCATTACTTATTTATAGCATTTATTTATATTTATTGCATCCCATTAATCCAGCCATCCAGATTTACCTAATAATTCACTTTTTTTGTCTACATCTGTAAATTTTGCAATTACTGTACATAGCACAGAATTACTGTACATAGCACAGACTCTTGCACTCAATTACTGTACATAGCACAGACTCTTGCACTTTCTGCTTATTTGCACTTCTGGTGAGATGCCAAACCTCATTTCGTTACTCTATACTTGTATATGTGTAATGACAATAAAGTTGAATCTCATCTCATCTCATCACACACACAAAGAGACACATGCACAGACAAACACACACACACACACACACTCACACACACACACACACACACACAAAGAGACAAACGCACAAACACAACACAAACAGACACACACACACACACACAAACAACGAGACACACGCACAACCACAACACACACACACACACACACAACAAACACAGCACAAACAGACACACTCTAGCGTAAATCCTCTAAACACACTTAAGCACAATTTTCTCGGTGTATGTGCATTTTTGGGATAACTCTGAAAACTTCATAGGGCATTATTTAGACCCTTTTTTCTCTGAATCAGACATAAAATTTCTGGGGTCCAGATTTTGGTTCCCCACGCTGTGAGTGGGATGTCATATTTCAGTTCCCACAATGTGATAAATGGTAAATGGACTTGAGCTTATATAATGCTTTTCTAGTCTAGTCACACAAACACACAAACACGCACACAGAGACACATACGCACACACAAACACACACACACACACACACACACAAACACAGACAGACACACACACACACACAGACACACAACACAACCACACACACACCCACTCACACACACAGACAGACACACACACAAACAGACACACAACACACACACACACACACACACACACACACACACACAAAGAGTCACAAGCACAGACACACACACACACACACACACACACACACACACACACACACACACACACACACACACACACACATAGAGACACAAGCACAGACACACACACACACACACACACACTCACACACACACACATAGAGACACAGGCACAAACACAACACAAACAGACACACGCACAGACACACACACACAAAGAGACACAGGCACAAACACAACACAAACAGACACACACATACACACACACAAACAAAGAGACACACGCACAAACACAACACAAACACACACACACACACAACAGACACACGCACACATACACAAAGAGACACACGCACAAACACAACAAAAACACACACACACAACAAACACACACACACAACAAACACACACACATGCACACACAAACACACACACACACACACACACACACACACACACACACACAAACAGACAGACACACACACACACAACAAAAACACAGACACACAACACAACCACACACAAAACAAACACGCACACAAACAAACACACACACAAACAGACACACAAACACAGACACACAACACAACCACACACAAAACAAACACGCACACAAACAAACACACACACAAACAGACACACACACACACACACAAACACACACACAGACGACGCACAGATACACACACACACACACAAACAGACAGACACACAAACACACACACACGCACACACACACACAAACAGACAGACACACACACACACACACACACAACAAACACACACATACGCACACACACACACACACACACACACACACACAAACAGGCACACACACACACACACACACACGCACACACACAGACACACACACACACACACAACAGACACGCACACATACACACACACGCACAAACACAACAAAAACACACACACACATCAAACACACACACACAACAAACACACACACACACAAACAGACAGACACACACAACAAACACACACACGCGCGCACACACACACAAACAGACAGACACACACACACAACAAACACACACACACGCGCAGACACACACACACAAACACAGACACACAACACAACCAGCCAGAAACTTCTGAACACTCAGATGGATGAAGCAGAACACCTTGTCCTGGTACAGTCCTCTCTCCTCTTTAAAAATCTGTGTGAACACTCCTGAGTACACTGAGGCTGCTCTGATATTAATGTCTCACTCTGTCAGGTCTGAGTCATAGAAGATCAGGTTTCCTTTCTGCAGCTGCTCAAAAGCCAGTTTTCCCAGAGACTCAATCATCTTCCTGCTCTCTGGACTTCAGTGTGGATCTGTCTCAGCTCCTCCATCATACTTGATGTTCTTCAGTTTGGACTGAACCACCAGGAAGTGGTTGTACATCTCAGTCAGGGTCTTGGGCAGCTCTCCTCCCTCTCTGGTCTTCAGCACATCCTCCAGAACTGTAGCAGTGATCCAGCAGAAGACTGGGATGTGGCACATGATGTGGAGGCTTTAAAGATGTCTTCTTGTCTGATGGTTGTTTCTGGTCTGTCTGGTTTCCTGGATGCTGTTTCAATCTGTCTGACCTCGTGTTCATCATTGACCTCTCCAGTCCCTCCCTTTGTGATGTAGAGCTCTGTGAAGATCTGCTTCAGAAGGGTTGGGTTTCCTGCTTTAGCAAGCCCCTCGAACACACACGGACTAGATTTGAGTTTTTGTTGGCACACTGCACCACACGTTCCTGAATAAAGAATTAAGTGAAATCACTGAACAGATCCTGATATAGATCACATGACTATCTGAGTTTGGAACTTTAACCCTCTTTGTCCTTTTTCTAAAACACTAAATCTGTTCAAATGTTTTTTCTGCTCTGCAGACAGTCAGCCAGCTCCTCCTGCTTCATTCTCCTCAGGAAGTGGAGAGTGATCTTCATAAAATCCTCTGTACAGCTTCTCCCCTGCTCTTCATCCTCACTCTGACTCTCTAATTATTCTGGGTAATCTGGACTCAGAACCCTCTGGACTCTCTTCAGCTCATTCTTCACAAAGGTGATGATGTTCTCCTCCAGCAGTTGGAACAGAAGGAGACACTGGATATTTAATATAAACTGGTAGAACTCAGTATGTGTTTCATCTGTCAGTCTGAAGGTCAACAGAACAATAACTTAGCATTTAGTTCTTGTAATGGTAGTATATGAAATAACAGTGTGTTGAACACACCATAAAGATGGAGTCCAGGTCTGTTGGATTCTGCTGGTCTGATTGATCTCTGTGAACCTCGGAGCTCTCCTGTTGAACTCTGTGACAGGATATATTACACAAGAAAACAATGGGTCATATATTATGAAGCTCTGAGCCAAGATATGAGTCTTTAAACAACAGAGTAAGAACATTAACTTGATTTTTAATTCTTACCTTCCATCAGCAGGACATCCATCTTTAAAGGTAATAAAAGAACCTGTTGGAGCCAAATGAGGTGTTTGTTTTGTGTGACGCTATTTTCCTTGTGGTTGTGTGTGTTGGCCCTCTACTGGGCACTATTTGTAGCCTGGGCGGAGGCTGTGGTTAAGGCAAGGCTCCAGGTGAGGTGGGACAGGTGATTGAATGGAGGCAAACAATTTTTTTACCGTGTCAGCCTGTCGGAGTTAAACGCATCCAACGCGGATTTGTTTGTTTTATTTAAAGACAGTGGTTCGTCATATTTTCCTTTATTTGATAAGAAGTGTTCAAAAATAAATGGATTGAAATATCCAAATCAAATCATCAATGGACTGTGTTAATTTCTTCGAGCTAAGCACGCGTCTGAAAGCTTCCACATTCATCCCTCAAGTGACTTTTCTAAACAATATTGGGTTTATTAAAATTGGTCACTACAGGACATATAGACCCGTCACTCTTCATGGATACACAGCTGGGTCCAGGAGATTCTGGTCTCTGTTCCTGCATCCTGATACAAACAAACAGCTGGTTAATGAAAGCATAAAGAACAAAGATCATTTTTAATCAGATTGTTCCAGTTCAAACTAGCAGATGGATAATCAGTAATCAGGAGGCAGAGCTGAAGTTCTCCACAGTTCTCTCTGTTTCTATTTGAACAGTATCTCACTCAGAATACAGCCAACACTGTGTCTGTTCTCAAATTCTTTAGACTGAAGAACTTAAAGTTAACAGAAGACAACTCAAACATAAACACAGCTCAGAAAGATGCCACCAGGAACAATAAAAGTCCAACCTGCATTTTCAGTGAGACAAAAATCATGAAGATACTACCAGAGGCCACCAGGGGGGGCAGAAGGACAACCTCAACATGATGAGCCACAGGACAAAGATTTATAAAAGAATGATGATTACAAATCAATAAAGCCCACCACTGGCTCAGAATGTAGAGTAAGATGCCCACTAATATCATTAAGATTAAGATTAAGATTTACTTTTATTGATCCCTGCAAGGGGAAATTTCAGTTTTTACACTCTGTAGTCATGCAACACACACAGGCTGAAGTATATACACACATGCACACAAACAGGATCCTATGGACATGCACTAAGGGAGGGATGTCAAAGTGACGGAGCGGCCCACAATGGGTGCTCCTGAGCTGGTGGAGGGGAGGGGGTTTGGTGACTTGCTCAAGGGCACCTCGTCAGTGCTCAAGAGGTGATCTGGCACCTCTCCAGCTACCAGACCAACTTCCATACTTGGTCCGCACCGGGACTTGAACCGGCGACCCTCCCTCTGGAACTCACTTCTGGGACAAAGTCTTCAGACTGACACCACTTCTGATGGGAGTAACTGCTGCTTGCACCATCACAGTAGTTTTTATCTTGCTGATCCAACAGGTCCCTTGTTCTCCACAAATACAGAGTTTTGTTTCAACTGGGCTTTGCAGGGTGCCCTGATTCGAATCCAGCCTGTGGCTCCTTTCCCGCATGTCATTCCCTACTCTCTCTTCCCCTGATTTCCAGCTCTATCCTCTGTCCTGTCTCTCCATTTAAGCCCCAAAAAGCCCAAAAAATAAATCTTGGGCTAAAGGCTAAAGTCCTCAACACAGCAGCCACTGGTACCACTCAGCTGTCCTGTCAAAGAAAGTCAGGACATCCAACATCCACCTCTGGGACCATAATCCTCTTATCGCAGATATTCAAACTGTGGCTCACATTCTGGACAAACTGTGCTTAGTGTGAAGCTTATGCAGATCAACAGAAGTTTAAATGATCACAGAAAACTCACCAACAGAACAGAAACCACTTGAAATTTACTTTTACTTGATTGAGATAATACATTCTGTGCTGATACCTTTGATGGGATGGGATCAGATGGTTCTTAATGTTCACAGTTCATTCATTTGTTCTCTCACTTTTGAATCCTAAACTCTCCATCATGATGACCTCTGATCAGCAGGTTCTGTCTTTGAAGTCAGCTGCTGCTCTCATTACTGGATGTGATGTTGTCAAAGACTCACAAACACACTGACATGGTTTATCATGTTGACTTCAATTCTTTGACAGGTGACTGTTGTACAGGTGAACAATGGGCTGCCACCTCCACCATGAAATACTGATGACACTACAAAGTGCTGGACCACGACATGAGTCTTAAAACAAAGAAAATAAACTTCAGTTTTCAGATCTCACCGTCCATCAGCAGGAAGTCCACCTTTAAAGAGAATAAAGAATTCTTTAGACCGGTCACTCTTCATGGACACACAGCTGGGTCCAGGAGAGTCTGGTCTCTGTTCCTGCATCCTGATACAAACAAACAACATTATTAGTTACTGTGAGTAGCAGATGAGACAGTGATGATGATGATGATGATGATGATGATGATGATGATGATGATGATGATGATGGTGGAGTGATTTCGGTGCTGAGCTGTGACATGGAGAAGAGTCATGGACAGTTAAAGATCCTCACCTCAGAGCTTAATGTTCCTCACACAGAGAGGTTTTAGAGGGAGGGACTCCCTCCTTTGTGTCCTCACACTGATTCATAGCAGAGCACCCCCTGCTGGAAGAGCTGCACTCTGCCACTACAACAACACTGATGGAGTTCAGCTGCTGAAGTCACATCCAGTCAAAGATCTTCAGCTGTGGAGAAAACCAAGACATGAAGCTGCTGATTCACCTTCACCATCATCATCATAGAAAATATTTTAAATGCTCTCCAATTATACACACTCATTTTACATCATTTGAGCATCTTGGTTTTATTGTTAACTTAAAAGATCCTGTGCTAATTTTAATCATCTACAGACCACCCAGACCTAACAATGTTTTTATTGCAGAGTTTTCAGAGTTTTTATCACATTTTATTTCTAAGTATGATAAAATCCTTGTTTTAGGTGATTTTAACATACATGTCTGTTGCCCCTCTCAGTCCCTCGCGGGTGATTTTATGGATATTCTAGAATCTTTTAACCTTACTCAGGCAATACAGGAACCCACTCACTCTAAGGGCCACACACTTGATCTTGTTTTATACAGTGGTCTCTGCCCTAACAACTTTGAGACAAAGGATATCTGTGTGTCAGACCACAAACTGGTTTTATTCAGAATGGTTCTATCTCAGCCACCTTTTATTAGCAAGGCACCTGTCCGCAGCAGGGTTTTTAACTCTACGTCTGCTAGCAAGTTTAAGGAGCTTTTTATTTCTGTCTCTTCAACTGCCTTTTACCAAAATTTTAACACAGAGGATCTGGTCTCCTCTTTTAATCTCACCTGTCAAACTGTGCTGGACTCTGTTGCTCCCTATAAAGACAAACAAACTAACAGAGTTCCACAGCCTTGGCTAAATGAACTGACTCAGGATCTAAAAAGAGACTGCAGAAGGAAAGAACGAAAATGGAAAAAAACAGGCTGGCATGTATTTTATGAAATATGGAGAGATTCAATGAAACAATACCAAAAGGAAGTTAAAGACGCAAGAGCAGCATTTTATTCTAATCTGATTTTAGTCAATCATTCTAACCCCAGAATTTTATTTAAGGTTTTAGAATCAATCACCACCCCCTCCCCTTCTTATTTTACTGATCCTTCTCAGGATCTATGTGAGAAGTTTTTAACTTATTTTACTAATAAAGTCAAGGACATTAGGCAACAAATCATCCCCCCAGACCGTATTTTAGACACCAGCAGGGAACTTAACAGTTATTTCAGCAGTTTTGAGCCGGTGTCCTTGACCTTTTTATCTGAAATTTTAACCCATATGAAATCAGCTACGTGCAGCCTTGATTTTATTCCCACAACATTTCTCAAAGAGGTTTTTAACACAGTTGGACCCAATCCATTATTAATAGTTCCTTGGCGGAAAGTGTAGTCCCCTCTGCTTTTAAACATGCTGTGGTCCAACCACTTTTAAAGAAACCCAACCTTGATCCCACTGATTTTAACAATTTTAGACCAATCTCAAAACTTCCATTTTTATCAAAAGTTTTAGAAAAGGTGGTTTCAACACAACTTTTATCTTTTATGACTGAAAATAACCTCTTTGAGAAATTCCAATCCGGTTTTAGAGCTTGTCACAGCACAGAGACGGCCCTCCTCAAGGTAACCAATGACCTTCTTTTAGCAACAGAAAGAGGGGAGGGCACAATTTTAATTATTTTAGATCTTAGCGCAGCTTTTGATACTGTTGATCACACAATTTTAACTGATCGTCTCAGACATTGGGTTGGTTTAAAGGATACTGCGCTTAGCTGGTTTTACTCTTATCTTTTAGAAAGAACCTTCGCGGTCACCATCGGTAACTACTCCTCCTCTACCTCTAACATTACCTGTGGTGTACCGCAAGGTTCGGTTTTAGGTCCCATTTTATTCTCCATTTATATGCTGCCTCTTGGCCAAATAATTGAACCCCACAATGTCTCCTTTCACTGCTACGCAGATGACACACAGATATACCTTTCTTTGAGACCTAAGGACCCTAGGAGCCTAGCTGCTGTCAGAAACTGTCTAAACGATATCAACTGCTGGATGGCACAAAACTTTCTCCAACTGAACAATTCTAAATCTGAAATCATAGTATTCAACCCGCCAAACACCACTCATATCTCAAAGAGCAGTCTCGGTCCCTTATTCGGCAATGTCCAACCCACCGCCAGAAATCTAGGAATAACATTTGATTGCAATCTCACCTTTGAATCCCATATCAAAACAGTTGTCCGATCAAGTTTCTTCCATCTACGCATCATCTCCAAAATTAAAACAATTCTAATCCAACGAGACCTTGAAAAGATCATCCACGCCCTCATTTTCTCCCGACTTGACTACTGTAACTCCCTCTTTTCCGGAATCACAAATAAGTCACTGTCTCGCCTCCAGCTGGTCCAAAATGCAGCAGCTAGGCTTCTTACTGGTTGTAACAGACGACATCACATCACTCCAATTTTAGCTTCATTACACTGGCTTCCTGCACGTTTTAGAATCGATTTTAAGATTTTACTCATTACTTTTAAAGCACAGACGGGGCTGGCTCCAAGCTATATAACAGAGTTACTGACACCATATGAGCCAGCCCGCAGTCTTAGATCCTCAGGTTAGGGCCTCCTGGTCGTTCCAAAGTCGAGACTTAAAACTAAAGGTGACCGGGCCTTTTCAGTCAGGGCCCCTCGACTTTGGAACGACCTCCCTGAGGAGATAAGACTTGCAGATTCCCTCAATTCTTTTAAATCCCTTCTTAAAACATACTTTTACAGACTTGCTTTTATGTGATGTCATCTTCTTAATGTCTTCTCTTACTGGTTTTACTATTTTTATCTTCTTTTACTTCTTACTGTCCTTTTATTTATGGTCTTATCTCGTATTTATGCTCATATCTTAATCTCCTCTTGTGTTTTAACTTGGTAATTTCTTATCTTACTTACTTTGTCTATTTATGTTTCATATTTATATTTACTTTTTATTTTTATTAATATTATAGTTTTGGGTTTTTTGATCCTTTAACCACTTGTTTTTATTTCTTTTACTACTCTTACCTTCTTATTGCTTTTTATTTGCTTTTATCTCTTAGTTTCTTACATCTTTTTAAATCTTTGGTCCTCTTGGTCTCAGCTCGTGTTGTTGGGTTCTTGTGTTGCCTGGGTTCTTATGATGGTTCTTGTGATGGTCGGGTTATATGTGTCTGGTTGTGTATCGTGCACTTTGGGTTCTTTTCTGTTGAATTGTATTTAATTTTTCTTAGTATTTTGCATCTGTTATATTCTTACTGTTGTTAATGTTCTTCTGTGTTTGGTTTAGTTTGCTTTGTGCTTGCTGTTTGTCAAAGCACTTTGTAAACCTGTGTTTTTTAAAGGTGCTATATAAATAAAGTTATTATTATTATTATTATTATCATCATCATCATCACCTCACTGTCAGTCTACAAACATCACATCTACCTAGTTCACCTTCAAAAAGGGAAAGCGGCACCAGCAAAACCATGATTATCCTATGGTCCAGCGCAATTGCTGGGCGCTCTTCTTTGCTCCTGCATGATACATTTTTCTAGAAGTTTTTGGGTGCGCATAAAAGTTTAAACATTTAAAAAAAGAAGCAGAGTCGCGGCGATCGTCAATGTCACACAAAGTAGCCAATTAAATCAAGTGATCTCGCGTGACGCGTCTGTGTGATCAGGTCCTAAGGGGGCCCCATCTGACAGCACTCACTCTCATCGCTCTGCTAAGAGTCACATGCTTTATTCCTGTCAAAGGAATTATCCGTCTGAGAGTGAAAACAGAGGAGCAGTGGTGGAGCAGATAGTGAAGATGAAATTTAACAGTAAATGACCGAATGCTGCGAGTCTCAACAGACTGAAGAATCCCCATTGGTTAGATCAATCCAACACAGCTGATTGGAAGGAGACATTCAATAAGAGCTGATCATAGAGAATAACTACAGCAGACAGAGTTTGTCTACTACTTTGTTTGTCTATCTACTAGAATCACACACTCTGATTTCACTGCAGTAATTTTACTTATAGAGCTGCATAATAAGGTCTCTGGTCTATGCTGATCTCTGCTGTGGGTGCAGAGGAGTGTTTGTGTTGCTTGGCAACCGTCCAGTTTCAGAGAAGTTATTAAACCAGTTGAGCTGATGCAGTGATTATTTTAATCCTAACTGATGAGGACAGACTCCACACCCTCCCTCTGCTGTGTAAAACTGTACTGTTTGCATGTTTAGCATAGCCTGCATGCTAACTGAGAGTCATACTACTGTAATATAAGCAGCTAATGAACATGGTGGCTAACTGTTAGCTTACAGCTCTTTTGACACTTAAATTAAACAGAGAGTCTTAAAAAAAAGTGAAAAGTGTCGCTTACCTTCAACACAGAGAACAGATCTGCTTCAGAACAAGACAGAGTCAGAGTCCTACTGAGACCAGGAAATACCACAGCTGGTTCAACAACATACCAACAGGTGATCAAAGGGCACACCCTCCATTTCTCCCTGAAGAAAGTTTGAGTTTATTATTTGAAGATTCATGAGAAGAAATAAAAGTGTTTGTGTGATCAGAAGCAGCAGAGATGGTCTTCATGTTGAAACCTCAGCTGTCATTCAAGAGAAGAACTTTCAGACTGAGTTATTATTGACCATCGTCCTTTTGAAATGATCTTCAGTGATCGATAAACTTCTGTGTTTTATATGTTTTATTTAATTGTCTAAAAACTGTAGACAGTTTCAGTGAATGATCATTTACATCGTTAGTAAATCAATGGGACTGGGACTGAATCTACAAAGTAACTATCAAAGCAGATTTCAAGTGTCAGTCACAGCCAATCGAAATCTGTCCGTGTTCACACCTGACACAGGTATGACTGCACTAAAAAAGGGACTACTACAGGTGATGTACAGTACCTGTGTGTCACTGCCGAAGCTCCCCCTGCTGACGCTCCCCCTGCAGACAAACTACAATAACTAACTTCCTGTTTTCAACACCTGCATAATAGGGATGTAAAGATTAATCGTGAGGCAGTTAAAAATTGATTCAAAGGTGCCAAGGTTCACTTCGATACTCTGAAAAACTGAATCGCAGTACTTTTTTTAAACAGCAGTTTGTTTTACCTCTCTCACACTCACACACACACACACACACATTGTTTTACCTCTCACATACACACAAACACCTCTCACACACACACTGTTTTACCTCTCACATACACTAGATTGTTTCCGTAGTGAGTGTTTTAACCCTCCGAGGTCTGAAGCTATTTTGGCTGTTTTGCCTCTAATATAACTCATATCTGACTAAATCAAAAATGTTTCTCATATAAGTGCCTGGTATCATTTTCTTCGGCACAACCTCAACTTTATGATCCAACCATTCATTAGTCGCCTTGAGATGCTGTATCAACACACTCAGAGGTGTGGAAACATTTTGGCTTCCTCAAGAGAGAAAATGAAAGAGATGAGAAGATAACGTAAAAGACAAAAACTGTATGCAAATATTACGAGAAGACAGGGAACTACACAAATAGCCCAACAAACATGATGCAGCATTTAATCCACAACACAATGAGAAGCTCCAATCAACTCCCCTTGTTAAAAACACATTAACAGGCAACCCCACACTGACAAGCCGGTTTGAAGCCCCTCTTGTCCAAACGATTGCAAGAGCAAGAGAAATTACGAGGTGCATTGGTGTTTTCATGGCAAAAGATTCCGTAGTTGAGAATGATGGGTTTCGGCTTTTGGTCAACACACTTTAGCCTAAATACCGCATCCCATCACCCCCGCATTTTAGTCAGTCTGTAATCTCGCCGCTATAGAAGGAAACAAAATCAAAGGTGGTTCTCCGTTTCAGAGCGGATAGTTCTTATTTCTTCCGTGTGTCGTGACAGAATTGGGTTCATGGTATCAATTCGTTTCTCCAGTCTGTTGGCATGCGCTTCAGATTTCTCATCAGCTTCTCTGAAGTGTCTTGCCATGAGCTCCTCCATGACTTTCGCCAGGGCTGCATTTTCTTCACCGAGCTCTATGTTTAATTGAGCCATCCTGACTTGTTTAGCTGCAATTTTTTGTTTGGTTTCCTGCATCTGCTTTTACTAAAGAGTTTGTGGAAGTGAATGTGCGTAAATGCCCATACAGTCTATAAGTTTGAGGAAGGTAGACACCAAGATTAGCTACACTGACGCCATGACACCGGAACTGCACCCATTTCTAAGTAAAGCAGCTAGGTAGCAGCTTGATCCGTCTGATTTCTCCTCTTTTTTTACTTCGTTTGGAGAGTTTGTTTAACACATACTGTATCTGACAACATACATGGCTTGCTGTGCGGTTAACAGACCATCCAAGAAATTGTTCATGTTAAGATGAAGTACTAGCCACAATAAACTGCTCAATTTTTCCTCACACAAAATCTGAGACAATTTGATGTGGAATATCATTGTGCAAGTGAGTGAGAGAGCTGAAAATAGCATGATTACAGTAAGGTTTATCTTCTTAACTTTTAATAGATGTTAATTACCTGAATACTGTACCTTTGTTGTCTGGGTAGTACACTGTTGAATTTATAAATGTGCTCTTACACACAGATGAATACAGAAAATGCACAAACAAATGATTTAATGAATAACTGCTATTTTCTCTCTTTCTTTGCCATCCTGAAGACCCCTCACTAAAAGTCCATGTTCTCCTGGATCCATGTCACATGCTCAAGCTTCTTCAGAATGACTTTTCAACAGTCAAAGTTCTGGTGAGAGAAGATGGCCAGCAGATAAGACAGCAGTACATCAACGAGCTCCACAGGCTTCAGAAGGAGGAGGAGGGTTTGCACCTTGGAAGACTGTATTCATGCTTCAGCTATTTCAAATAAAAATAGATCTCCTCCAAACAACTTGCAATCAAACTATTTTCTTCCCATTTTAAAACCCTTTGTCCAATTTAGATGGGAGAAGTTGATATTATGTGATATTGATCTGGGAAGACTACATTTCTAAATCATTTGTAACTGTTTTCATTCACAAGTTATTGATCTTATTTACTCTCGGTGTATCTTGATTTAAGAATGGGGCTGTGTTTAAGGGCAAATTTTTTCAACGACTCTGTTCCATCCCATTTTTAGAAATTAACTACATTAGTATTTGGTAAAAAAAAAAATGTCAAAAGAATAAAAAGCTGTGTAAAAGTAGACTTCCGTCCCTTAGCTATTGAGTTGAGCATTAATGCACATTTTAGTCTTGTCATTTTAAATCTAAAATGTATACTCATAAGTAGACATAAAGGAGTGCATTTCTATAGAAATATTTATTTAATCTGAAAAACTACATTCAAAAAGCCTGATTTTTGAATCAGGTGTCTATCTCCACTATATAGTGCACTCTTCACAGTGGAGGTCTATAAATCTTTATAAAAACATTTAATTCATGTCACCTCCCGGGCTCTGTAAAAATCCCCCCATCTTTTGTGATCTGGGAACGGACATTTCCTCCCTTTCCGAAGTGACGTTTGACTGCTCTGTCGTTGCTAGGTAACTCAAAGACACAAAGGAAAGAATGCGTTGGATAACTCCTCCTCCTTTAAACTATCGCATTCCCATGGTAACAGTCAACAAACATTTCCAAATGTGTCATGGATCACGAGTTTTTAGACGATATCTACATTTCTAGTAAATCATTTTGCTGGTAGTTTCGTCTACTATGAGACTCTACATTTTGATTCCAACAAAACAGATTCGTCAGTGTGAGAAACTTTTTCATTCGCTCAAATCCTTTTTGCATGTCTTCGACACAAATAGCCTAACCGATGACCATGGTAAGTTTAAATAAAGAATTATGCAATAGCCTACGTTGAGAATATTTAGGCTACATAAATTGGATGCGGAACACAATTAAAAATAAAAGGTTAGGCTATTTTGTTCATTGACATCACACTGTTTTGCTCATGTTTTGCTCTCTGTTTTGGTCATCTAGGCTATGTAGAGACTGGGATCAATGAGTAACTCTTATACCCGCCGGTACCGGACTCAAGCGTCCACCTCTGAGGTAGATGAAACCCTGTTCGGGAGCTCGACAAAGGTTAGTAGCCTACGGTAGCCTTATAGCAATGAAATTGCGATTTTCTATTTATAATGTCATCAATTTGAAGTATTACTACAAGTGTGTGACTATGATCCTATAGTAGTCCTACGCCTGTTTTGTAAATAGATTAAAAAAAAAAAAAAACAACAACAACATTGTGTCGTGTTTCTAGATGTTGCTAGAAATAGCCTAACAGTTATCATCACAGTTGGACATAGGTAGCAACTCAGCCTGCAAGTCCAAGAATAAGTCCCGGCACTGCCAAGATGGAGAGGTTGTTCAAATAATAACCAAAGACCTCATTCGCAATCTCAGGTAAGAGAATCCTTCTAAACCCAGAAGAAGGCTACAGTGCTCCATAGACATGAAAAGCGCAATACGGATTTTTTTAATAGGCCTAGATGGATATTGAAGTAGCCTAGCTGAATTTAAGTTGAAATAACTTCATTGAGCACATTATCAAACAATATAGTCTTTCAACGAATATGTGAAAAGTAGTGTAACAATTTACAAAACATTTTGCATAGTTATGTGGGAACAAATGAGGATGCATCAGACGTCTTCACCAAGACCTAAGTGTAAAAGACAAAATGGAAAACGAATATGGCGTTTATTTTAATTATTGGTAAATTCATGTTCCTTTTTTTTAAGTAAAAACATATTTGAAGCATGTAATCAATGTTTTGCTAGTAATCCCATAGACCATAAACTTATTAGTAGTTAGTTACCTCCTTGTTCCCTTGTAGCTATGCACATTTTTGTGTACCACAAGTATTGTCATGTTTATGTTTTATGCATGTGATGTTGTAGTTTGGTAATGTTCTGTTTGGCCCACAAGGGGGCCCTCTGGGTTCATGTTGAAATATGTGTTGGAAAACGAAGAAGAATAACGATGCAATGAGATCCGTTACAGGATAATGTGATGCTACCTGAAAGATAACTAAAGAACCTTAAAATCATACTCTGCTGTGTGGAATATTATTCAGCAACTTTACAAGTACCTGCTAACTAATGGTTAGCTAGTAGTTAGTTCTACATGTATTCCCCTGTACCTATGCAAAAACGTATAGGCATTAGCACTTTTACAGTGCCTGTGTTCTGAAACAACTGTCATCTTACAAGGATCCCATTAAAGGATTCTTTAGGAGAGTTCATTATCCTACCATCAGCTGAGTATGAGCGGTTGGCCTCAATGTCCCGGGTTCCTATGAAGGAGGAAAGAGTGGGCCCGACAGAGGCTTGTCATTTGAAGAAAGAAGAGGTAAATGTAGGAGAAAATCGAATTACCTGCCAATAAAAAAAAAGATTATTTCAAGTATTTTCAGGCAATAAGACACTTAACTTTTTCTTTTAATTACATCCCTCACCCAGGAAGAAGCAGAGGACAGAAAGCACAAAATCCTTGAGGCTGACCTGGCCCGCAGAAAAAGAAAGGGACTGACTGAGCTGGAACTGGAGTCCCAGAACCATGCACAGCGCCTGATAGAGTACTCCAATGGCCTCAGGCTCGAGCAGGAGGAAGAGATCAAAAAGCTTAACATGGTAAGAAGCAGCGTTGTACATGTGGACCTCCAAAGTATAAACTTTTCCTTAACAATGGGCCACGTCATTCTGTACTACAAAGATTAACATGTGTGTGGTCCCCTCAGCTGATTTTAAGTGCTCAGTGTCAAGCCACACGTGATGCCCAGATCAAAGAAAAAAAACAGATCCAGGCGGAGTTATCAGAGGAGGAGAAGCGTCTAGACGACATGATGGAGGTGGATCGCCGCAAGGCCTTGGCGACCATGGAGCAAATTGATGAGCTGGTCAAAGACCAGAGAATGAAGTAAAGTTTTACCGGAAAAATAATCAATATCTTAACGGATTTATTTGGACATGAATGATTTTTATTCAAACAGATGCCACTTCTTCTCATCAGTTTACTGGTGGATAGTTTCTTATTTAGTCATCATGTGTGTTTTGCATTCCAGTGGGATGCAGCAAATTTACAACCAAATCCTACAACGTCTTGAGGATGAGCAATTACTCAAGGAAATGAAAGAGCAGGAAAAACAACAGATGCGAGAAAACCAGGAGAAAATGAATCTGGAAGACCTAAAGGTGCAGCTCATGCAAGAACAAACATTAGAAATAAGAAAGTAAGAAGTTGATCTGAGCACTTGGAAATGAGTCTCTTTTCTCCGATTGGTTGTCTTTTTGCCAGGCCCTTGAGAAGAAGAGGGAGGAGCAACAGCGCCTGCTGGGGGAGGTCAGGCACATCAATGCTGAGACCATGTGGGCTAAGGAGCAGAGGAGAGAGGAGGAGAAGCTGGCTGATATGAGAGATATGGAATATATCAAAAACAAACTGGTTAGATAAAAATATATAATCTCCACAGACAACCACCTATCCTTAGGATCAGCAGAAAATACAATTACACAAACAGCAGTTTTTACCAATAAAGTTCCATTGATAGGTGTTAAAAATCGACTGGATTACTCTATCATTATGTTATTAATTATTCTTCCCAGGGTGTCTTTGACCTTGACATTTCTTGACCTATGCAGGAGCGGGAGGCAGAATTTGAAGCAGAGCAGAGATGCATTAAGAAACAGAAGGAGTTGGAGATTGCCAGAATGAGGGCCAAGCAACAAAGAGCAAAAGACTACAAGGCAGAGCAGGTGAAGAATAAAAACACCAGCTAACCACTGCCATAGTGGTACCTGCTGAATTTAACTCTGGAATATATGTGATTGATTTATTTTACAGACATATACATGAACATTAAAGCATTTAAATGATCAACTTGTATGTATGAGGGTGTATGTTTGCATTTGACAGGACGAGATCCGCACCATGAGGAATCAAGAAGTTACAGACAGAGAATGGAGGAGAAAAGAGAAAGATCTGGCTGCAAAGAAAACACAAGAAGAAGGAATGTTGAGGATGGCCCGCTTGGAACAGGTTCGGTGCAAAGAACACTTGCTGTCGATTGAAGCTGGCCGAGAGAAAGCCGAGATTGAACGGCTGCTAGAGTAAGAAAACTTGTGGAAGTGACAATGTTTAGACATATAGAAATAATATACAGTTAAAAAAAAATTTCATTTAATACACACAAAGCAATACCCTTTAAGTTATATCAGTTTTGGCTTCCTTCTCCACAAAGGGTACAACAAGAAGCCATAAACAAACAGAAAGAGGTGGAGGAAAAGCAGCGTCAGAATGCAAAGCATCACGCAGAGGCCATCAGACATCAGGTGAAGGAACAACAGCTCTCAACCATACTTAAACGCAGAGAGATCTTCAAGGAGGCTGAGTGTTTGGTTGAAGAAGCCCGCCAGAGACGTGCGCGCCTTAATGAGATCAAAATGAAGAAGCTGAAGGAGCTCAAGTATGTATGAGGTTGCTTTGGCTGACATTTTGACATTGCAAACTCTGAGTTTGTGTTAACTTTCTATTTGTTGTGAACATGCAGGGCTACGGGGCTCTCTGAGAAATACTGCAGTGAAGTGGAAAGGAAGGTCAAGGCATTTTTACTCTGACTCACTCATATCTGTAAATGACATGAAGCCATAACATCTTATTCGGTATCATTACAGGAGGAAGAACATATTAAGTACTACTTGACAACACGTATGTGAACAACTAATAAAGATCTAAACTTCCATGGCTTTAATCTACAATCATGTTCATTGAAATGCACCTCTGAATACATTGAGATACTGCACCCTATCACAAAGACTGACTGCAAAGGACACTGACTTGATAATGTTTACATTTTTTATTGAGTCTATTATTTTATTTTCCTTCCACTTTTATTGAAAGGAAACATTTATTTGTAGTATGCAAGACAACAAAAAGGAACTCAACTTAGGTTTAATTTTAGGATGACACTTTAAACACACAGCTTAAATCATGTAAATTACATCAAGGTAAATACAATCTCTTATCTTGGACCATTCTTGACAAAGAACTAGATGTACTGAGACATCATTTATTAATCTTAACCATCTAAACACACAACATATACAAGTGTAAATCCATCTCATTACGCTGGCATTAGGACACCAAAGGTGTCCTAAGGTTGTCTTCTTTTGCCACATTGTTTGTAATAACTGCTAATGCTCATCGAGGGAGGAGATAGAACAGGAAACTGAGTGGAAGGTGGAATAGTGGGGGTCTCCATCTAAAAGTTTGCAATTCATCATGTTCACATCTGTACACGCTAAAAAGTTAGGGAAAGAGAAACAGCACAACACCTGGCATACACAGGCCTCAGTAAGAGGAGGGAGTAAATACATACACACAAACAGTACAGTTCAAGATTTCAGGGCCCTTGGGTGTGGTAGCCTGTCTTTGCACTTACAGATACAGTCTCACACAAAGCACGGCACATGGACCTGATGAGGCTATTGAAGAGCTTACATCTAAAGGGTGGATCAGGGTAGCCCAGCACAGGCAGAAAGGGGGTACAATTTGTATTAAGACCATCGAGTCACATCCACACATAAAAGACAAACACACCCTCATACATCCCCCTCATCTGTTAGTAAGTTTTAAACTCCATAAAGCTAGATGCCTGTGCAGAATATAATATCATTACTTAGTGTTGCTAGCTAAAGCCATTTAAATGGCGATATAAGTTGAAATTTTATACGTAACCCCATCTTTTACTCAGAATATAGTATATTATACATACAAACAAGACATTTTAAGTTGTTCACATGTTCAGTACATCAAAATTAAGAGCTTCTCTACAATAACGTTTTCACAAGTGCAAATTCCAGTGCTCCTCCACCTACTTCAAATGTTCATTGCTGAGCTTGAGCATGCCCACTTCTGCACAAAACATAAACCAATAAAAAAGACAAACAAACACAAAACAATCCAAATAAAAAGTCATTAATATGGAATGTGATTTTTTTCTTAAACAATGCAGTCCTTCAATGCAGTTAAATTTTCTCTTGTAACAGGACATCATAAAAATACTTCAAACCACAGTGGCCTGCTGTTTGCTCATTCTGAGTAAAACACCATGGGAAACTTTTGAGGAACACAAAGAGACAAATGGAAAGAAGGTGTGGGTATAAGATTTGTTCAGGGGGCGTGGTTAGTGATGTTTACATGCCATAACCAAAGCTGGGCTGCTGTGGCTGACCATATCCTGGTGCTGTGTAGCCATAACCATAAGCCTGCTGAGGAGGCACCGCCACGTTGGGCCCTGCTGTGAGCATTAGCTGGGGTGTGCCTGCAACAGAAGTATCAGAGTAAGTATTTCAACAAGCATGGCTGCGCTACTTCTCTGTCACATATTTTACTCCTTTTCAACAAGTACAAAATAAGTCTCAGAGCTCCCCAAAATATGTCTGTGAAGTTTTTTTTGACAAAAATCCATTTTGCATATATGGTAAATGGTAAATGGACTTGAGCTTATAAAGCGCTTTTCTAGTCTTCCGACTACTCAAAGTGCTTTTACACCACATGCCACACCCACCCATTCACACACTGATGGTAGTGATCACTATGTAGTATCATCCATCAGAAGTAACTAATCCATTCAAACACCACCACTGAAGCAGAGCATGAGCTGCGTCTGACTACGCTCTTCTAGAAGGGCATGGGGGATTGGGCTTTCTTGCACCATGCCCTATTCTTTATTGTTAAGAAGGCAGACTCAGAGGGGAGAACCAAGATGGACTTCTCATGAATTGGAGGGTTTGAAGATAGGCCAATATGAGTTTTAGAAAACCATGGTGAAGTGTATTTTGTAATATGTGACCTTACAAAATGCTTAACACTGTATTACAGAAATGCAGTGGTCTTTTTTACCATAAACAATGGGTTGAGACTCGGTAGCCTGCTCCTCCTGTTTCCTCAAGGACTCAGAGGCTTCCAGTTTGTCAACCTGTGGAAAAGCCAAGTGGTGTTGTTAGACTCCAGGTATGCTTTGGAAGGTAGGGCTCTTGAAGAGCATGGGCTGAGACGCCAGGTTGCTAAAAACTGACCTCTGTGTTATTTCACTGGCTGACGGATGGGACCATTCCTGACAGGCAAAGATGAAAACAGTCCAGATTTAATTAAGAGCAGGCTGCTTGAGGCAGCGTTGGAAGCCTCTACACAGGGAAATTAGCAACTGGAAACCTACAGGCTACACTATCAAGCGTTTGTAAAACAGTAGCTGTTAGACATTAATTCCTGAAAGTTGTAGAGATAGAGAGGGGAAACAAAGACAAATATCTACTTGGATATAATGGTCCCAAAAACACCCACCCACATATAATAAATGTTGAGTGTTCATAATGTTATGGCTGATTGGTGTGTGTATGTACAGTATGTATGTATGTATGTATGCACATACACACACTATAGGTGGAAACAATAACATTTTCAATTGCTAAGATGGAACAGTTTTACATTTTCAGAGCAAAGCCACCAGCATATACAGTAGTCCAATCAATTTATTTCATTGGTGCAAACAGCTAAAAAAAATAAATAAAACAGCACTGAAGATGAATGAACTGAAATGCCATGGTTTCATCAGTGCTTCACTGATGAAAGAATAAATAAAGAATGAAAGAGTTCAAAGAATTAGTCAGCTAATAGAGAGCTTAAAAAGCTAAATGATAGCACTGGACATCTTGCCTTTCCTGTGACAATGAGTTGAGTTCTCTAAGTACTCTGATTTAATACAACAGTTAAGCGGGCTGTTTCAAGAATATGGGGAGGGGGTTTGAGACACATGCTGAAGCGTCAGTTTTTGTTTTTTTCTTTTCTTTTAAGTGTGCATCGAAAAAAGTTAGAGCGTAGAGGGCAAAGATTGTGATAGAAGAAATGGTGTTTAAAGGTTACCAGAAGAAGGCAGCCAATATACCACACCTTACAGTAGCAAATAAATATATAAACACTGCCACACAATGAAAGCCACCTGTCTATCATATATGTCCCCTATGTGCCACCACACTGACTGATCAGTCAAGACAAACACACCTACTGTAGCAGAACCCTGAGGAATAGATAGCAAGAGCCCTGGGTTGGCAGGTGACACTCGGTACTAGAAGTTTACAATCAAAATAGCAGAGTAACTTGGAGGAATGGATTCATGAAGTTTCTACTCATTCTACTGCTCTAAACTACAGGTTACAGGATGGAAGAGAGGGGTCAAAAGGAGTATGTGAAAATGAATTCAACTATCACCTTTTCCTTTATCGCATCAACCTGGAAAAAAAATTCAGAAAAGCAACTTAAGGAGGAAAAAAGAAAAGAAATGGAAGTCTCCCAAATTTACAAAGTGACACAAACACACACCTACACTCACACACAAACACACACACTAACACTATGACTCGCAGTTTTATTGAAATACATGCATTGGATGATGAACGCTTTATAAAATTGTCATATAGACTTCAGTTTTGTCCCTGGATCGGTCTGGCTTCTCATGCCAGTTCTATGGCGAGAGGTGTATGGACATAAGTTTCATGTTTGTTTTCTAACGTTCTCAGTTCATGTATGGTAGATGGCGATCGATCGACACAGTCCTGTCCTTAGTGAGGCTGAGGGTGGCATGAATCACACCTCATACGCATGCGCATTGTTAGTAAAATAATGCAAGCACAATGTCCTGTTTAAATACTATAACGGAAAAATGTTCACAGACAGACATGCTTTTTATTAATTCACTTCAGGCGTGGTTATCTGAAACAACAGGATGTTTTAAGTGTTCAGCAGGGCCAATACGTCTTGTGATTTCATAAAAGTCCCACATGTATGCACACAGCTGCGTTGTGGGGTGTGAGAGCTGACAAAGAACTGGATAACTGACTTGTATATGTTCGCCTGCGTCTGGGGTAAAAACCCAATGTGTTGATGGAGAATACGCATTGTTACAGCGACTGCAGATGTCAGACGTCACGGTGACGTATCAGAGGTAAGCTCAATATGCGCACTGGCCTGTTGGCGGCGTATGTGGTGAGGAATATGCCATAGAAGAGCTCAATGAGCTCGGGCTGCTCATAGCACAGCTCAATAATGTCCGCAACTAAAAAAAATAATATTTGCATTGTATTCAAATGTATTTTTTTAAATCAGTCTTGGATATGTCAAAGATTATCCAAAATATTGACTCTGATGCATTGTTAGTTTTTGTGTAGCATCAGATTTAAAATGTAGTTCCCTGTTTGGACTAAAAGGAATGTAACCCTTTAAATGCCAGAATCCAACTGTCATTTAAAGGGTTAAATTCCTGATAATTATTCAATATTTGGTAGTTTTGAGCAGGGCTGGAGTTGTTTAAGAGATTTATGAAAAAAAAATAGAAACAAATATCAATCTGTTCTATTTTTATAGCAGTTTTTTCGAAGTGGACATTTTTGTCCTGCTCAAAATATAAAAACTTTAAAACAGCAAGCGAGACAAGGTGTTATATCGAGCTAGCAAACTTTTTATTTTGACATTTATTTTTTAGTAAGAGGATTTGGTGTTGTGTTCCTTAATTTAGAGACATTTACACCCACATATTTAAGTGACGTGACAGTTGACCACTTTAATCCTCTCTAGTTTCGTTCCAAACACACGCAGCTCTTCTTTTACCCTTCTCTGTCCTTTGTAGATGAAAAACCACATGGTCACATCTGCAGCTTCTGAAACAAAGATAACGTGTGGACCATGTTTTAAAGAGGTTACATATACAGATCTCTTCAGGTAGTGGTTGGTAGTTTAGTTTATTTTATTTTTTTTAAAGATTATATTTTGGGGCTTTTAGTTACTTTATTTGAAGGCCAGTGGATAGAGTCAGAAATGAGGGAGAGTGCTCTGTGAAGTCTGTTCCTGTGTACATCGCTCATCACTCCTCACATCTCCCTCCTCACTCCTCCGAGCAGTTTTAAGAGCTTTGGGACACAGCTTAACATGGTGGGTCCGGAAATACTTTGATTCGGGTTCGATAAAGTAGAGAAGAGCGAAAAGGCATGGGATGTATCCAAAGTTGCACTAAAGGCAGGGTGTCATTTTAACAGGTTTTCACATCATCACCCAACTCAGTTTTTTTTTTACTGAAACAACAAAGTGTGTTTTTAATGGGATATATCTGTGAAACTTAATTAAAGATGAAATTCATACAACTTGAATGTTTCATTTATTATTTATTATGGTGGTATGATGAGGAAAACAATTAAATATGTCAAAGTTTAATTTCTTAATGACCTAATTGTATAAATTAAATAATTAAATATACTTTACAAAAAATATATTAAAAGCTTTGCAAATAAGTAACTGTATCTGGCAGTTGTGTTGGCACTGCAGTTTGTAATTTACCCTGAGTGTTGTAGACTTAAATATACTGGCAGTGATGTGTAGACAGATCAAATTTGAATTTTAAAATGGAGGTAAACATGGTAATTTAAAAACTTGTAATGGTGCTGAGTCCTAATGGAAACAAGCGCTTGCAGGAAGTAAGTGTCCCAGCCTTAGTGATGTTTAGTGTTGAATATGACCTCATTGAATCTAGAAGATAATGTCTGTGAAGGATAGCTCATGTGGTGGAAGACTCACATGTAAACTAACAAACAGTTTCATTCATAGCTGGTGTGTTCAGTGGGTTGCCCCATGTATCTTGTTTTAATGTGTTTTCAATGAGAATGGCATTGTTTAAAATTCTTGTGGTGGTGGTGTGGACCATGAAAACATTTGTGTGGGCTACTTTTTTAAACCCTGGACAAATATAAACAAATAAACTTGACATTAAAAAAGACTGAGACCTAGTTGAGTTTGAAACCTTACACTTTCATCCTATTGGTCCCTTAAATCCACGTATCAACACTCTAAACACAGTTGTATATATTGTATAGATTCATTCTTATGGCCGGTTTGTGGGTGCTGCCAATACTGCGGTGGCATGTCCGCGTCTGCCGCTGCCTGTTTATTCTGACAGCAGCTTTTAAAATTTGATTAAAACCATCAGACAGCTGCTGATAAAACCTTAATGATTAGATTTATACCTTTATTTATACCTTTACCTTTATATGATTTAGATTTTACATATTAGACATATTTTACAACAACGACCTGATGACAACTTCTTTTTGTTAAAAACCTCAACCATACTACATAATACGTGATGGTATGCTGTTTAAATAACGTTATTCTACGAGCTCATTAGTTTAATTTATCAACTATTTAATCGTCACATATTAGTTTCATTGTGAAATACATTTCTATAGATAGCCTAATCATTTAGCACTTTTTTCCTAAATCAGCTGGTCTGTAATGATTACATGATTAAATGATGCTCTCTAGACGACCGTTAACAGAGATCATTTCATGAATCACCTGGGGCCTCATGTATAAACGGTGCGTGTGAGTACACGGTGCGTGTGTTTGACGCACACGTCGGGATGTATAAAAATCAGCGTGACGTGAGAATGTGCGGGCCATCCCGCAAACTCTTAGTTCCACTTGTTTAACTCACCAGATGAGCTATAATACATTTGCCACTCAATTTACTGAACTGTTTTCATGAAGTGGGGTGAATTCAAACATATTTTTCATAGTTTGAGCAACAAAAAGACATCTAAACGAAAAGATGTCTTAACCTCTGTGCCAAAACAAAAATCACTATTTCTGTGACACGGAGATGTTACCATACATCAGGTACTGTACAGTCTTCGAGGCGCACTCCCACCTCCTGTGCAAGCACTCTGTTAGGATACAGAGAATTTGAAACAATGCGAGAATTTGAGGCAAACGTTCTCCTCATTGTTTAAAAAGTTAATTTAATGTGTCACTTATTCCACCAAGATATATTTGCTGCATATATATTTCGTCGTATTTACAATCGGTGTCTGTGATTCCAGCACAGCGTCAGTGAGGATGCCACCTGACTGGCGCCCCTCAGCAGTTGAATCCCAGAGTGCAGTGGATTTGTACGCCTCCGGGAACGCACGGTCAGCTGCTTTGAAGACGCTGGCCTCAGATCTAGAATCTAATTCCTGAGAAAAGAACACCTAATAAAATGTGTTTTGTGGCCTCCACCTCAGTCACAGTCAGTGAAATCCCTCTGTTTACGTTTACATCGTTATCTGGCCCGTAGGTCGCAGCATGTGGCGGGTTTATTATAATTTGAATAGTTATTAATGGGAGGAGACACGGCAGAACAAGTGGCACATGCAGCTGCACTCAGTTTCACGTTAATTGGGACGTCTGAAGGAACGTGCGCAGGAACAGGCGTGCTCACTGTTTTATACATGTGGACATTTCTGTGCGCAAGTACTTTCCCAATTTTGGGAGTATGCTATCTTTCAGTATAGAAGCTGCGCAGTCTTTTCTACATGAGGCCGCTGGTGATGGATAAGCACCACATAGATCACTCAGAGAGGACAGAAAGTTCTTATTATGTCATTGTCTCGACACACATCTGAAGAATATCCCAGTGTGTGTGTGTGTGTGGCTATACTCTCCGTTTTTTCACAAAGTTAAAGTTTTTTTGACTGTTACTGAACTGTAGAACTCTACAGGTTCTTCCTGAAGCTCTTTGCATAAAAGGTAAAGTTACGTAGACAGTCTTGTTGGAATCAGGAACATATTCACTTTTTAGGACAGCTGGCATTACAATCTGCAGCAGCTGTTGACGGGAGATGTCCTTGCAGTAATGGCAGCTTGTCAACTTCTGTTTATTCCCTGGATTGGTCAGGCAGAAGAGATGTCACGGTGGTGTACGGACGTTAAGTGTCACGTTTGTTCTCTAGTGTCACTGGTCACCGTCTCAGTTCACGTATGGTAGGCGGCATTCGACACGTTCCTCTGCTCAGTGAGGCTAAGGGTGGCACAAATCATAGCTGAGAAATTGATATTTTTGACAGACTGCGTCTGGATAATGTACGTGTGGACTCATCAGCGTGGGGATGAAGTATGTGTGATTAACGTGTGTTTGGATATGTACATGGATAACTTCCGCAGTCAGTGTGTATTTATCGACCAATCAAGCAAAACGTAGGTAGAACTATTCTTTACACTGTAATAATGATTAAAAACAAGACGGAAGGGTGGCGCCGAGTGTCATGCTTCTCTAATGTAATTGGTCACGGAGTAAATACCCTGCAATGTAGGCGACAATCCTCACGATTGGCTGCTCAGTAAGCAAAGTGCTGTCAGCTCTCATACTACACACAGCCTGATTTACAGATTGAAGTACGTGAGTGTGATTTCAGGCGCTGTTATCTATATCATCAGGACCTTTCAAATTGATGGTTAGCAGGGCTGATAGCGCAGAGGCAATGTGCAGAGACGGATTTGGATTATAGTTTTAAGTGGAGAAACATGGATTATAGAGAACAAACCATATGAGGTATTTTTGTAGGCCAACCCTGAAGTAGCATCGCCATGGGGTGTATTGAGAATTCTCCTATGGGATTTTTGCATTGGATTTTGGATCATTTAATCTCTGTGGCAAACACATGTTTCTGAAGTGTAGGCGTTTTTTTCAGCAGGATAATCTTCACAGATGAACACCATTTTTATGATGTTTGAAGCGTTAATGCGTCCAACATTATGCTAAAGCTAACTACACCACGGTCGGATGATTGTGACGCCACTAGAGTTATGCTTCAGACGATCTCCAATAAACTAGACTTGTTTATGCCAGTTCAGCTCTAGATTTGTCTAAGGATATAGTCATAAGAATAGACAAGATATTGTTTGATATTATTTGGAAAAGGAAATCTAATCTCATCCGAAAAATGTAATGATTAATAACTAAGTGCTAGTGGGTTCAATGTTTTAGACTTTCATACACTGCATTCCACTGCAATTGGATAAAAAGGTAAAAAAACCTTACACTTTCATCCTGTATCCAAACATGTAAAGTCTGGTTGGTGTTTTTTGTTTTGGATTTTGAAAATTTCAAAAAATCTGAGAACTCGAAAAAGACTTTTGGTTTTCTGTTGTATCTTTCATCACTAGAAGTACACTGATTTACACAAGCTGATTTAAAGCAATTGGGGGATGATTTTTTTTTTACTGAGATTCAATTACAATATTGAAAAACTTCCCATAAAATTCTGTAATTTTCATAAACAGCTACTCCTCTCCTGGTCTCTGGTATACAAAGATAATTTCTCCCCTCATAAATACTATATTTGGAATAAGAAGGATATTTGTTTTAAATGTAAATCTTTGTTTCTTAAGAATTGGTTTGAAAATGACATACTACTTGTCCATCAATTGTTCAACAGGGAGGGTCAGTTGTTTACCTATGAAGAGTTTATTTTTAAAATTCCGGTGACCCCTAGGGAATATGCAATTGTATTTGACACTATCCCGTCTGGTTTAAAAATCCTTTTGTCAATTTATGTGAGAGATGATGGGCATCAAATTACATTTGACGAATTGTTCATAGGGAATTCTGATCCTTTTCTAAGTGTTAAAACAAATAACAAATGTATAAGAGAAATAATTCTGAGAGAGACCTGTAGTAAACCTGCATCTATATTTGAATGGAATAATCTGTACACTGGCATTGACTGGAAAAAGGCTTGGTTATTACCAAGGAAATATTTTGTGTCAAAAAAGGTGAGAGAAGTGTCTTTGAAGAGTTTGTACAAGTGCTATCAAATTAATTCAACTCTTGTTAAGTATAGGCTAAACATTCACCCTCTGAATATTTTGTCACATTGGAGACAAAATGTTAATTCAACTTTTTTGGGACTGTCCTTCAATTCAATTTTTTGGGGCTGATGTAAACCTTTTTTTGAATCAAAAATTAGATGTTCAACTTAGACTCAAAACTGAATTTGTATTGTTTGGTCTTTTTGATGATGAATTACCTCTACAACAAAATGTATGTCATTACTCATGTATTTTACTTGCAAAATTCCATATTCATACGAGCACATTTTTTAAACAGAAACCCAGCAATATTGTTTTTATGTCATACTTAAAATCCTACCTGGAGACATTAAATTATTGCACAAATACTAAAGCCCTAAAAAAACACAGCTTTTTATGATATACTTGCATTGTAATTTGTTTTCTCTTAAATGGTCTGTTTTTTATTTATTTATTTTACTATTATTGTTGTTATTATCATTGTTTTCTATATTCATTTGTAGCAGTTTTACCTCGAGCTTATAACTTCATTCCTTTCATTGAATCCTGATGTACTTAACATTTATAAATAAAGTTGAAAAAAAGACAACAGTAGGTGACTCTCTTTATCATCCAAAACAGCGGTTAAAGTTTATATGCACCACAACTTGCATTTGTTCACTTTTTGATAGTTTAAATCAACCGAATGTGACAGATACGATGTATCTGCTTTGAAAACTAAGAAAAGTAAATCAAACAAACAGGTAACTTAAAAAGTAACAAGAAGATCACAGTCTCAATCTCCCTCTCATTCCACCATTGGGTCTTTAAATTAAACTATTGTAGTTAATCAAAGTTAGGGTAGAACATTCTTTCTATGTTAACCCCTAATATGCGGTTAATGTAAAGACTGCCATTCTTTGAGATATAACAGTCCTGATTTAAAGCCTCACCTTATGATGTTTTAAATTGAATAAAAAACTAGATGATGCTTAAATAACAAAAATGAATACCCTGATCAACAGACCATGGCTTGACTGAAGATGCTGGGAAAGGATAAAATGTTTTGAACAATTCTTTTAGACTTCTTTGTTCAAGTTCAAGATTTGACCTGACGTGATAATTGCTTGTTTTTATTCTTGTTTTTATTTTGAAAGCTAAAAATGCCTTTCTTTTTTAAAGGAGATGAGAAACTAGAGCCTCTGTAGGGTGACAGCTGGCTTGACAAGAAGTGGTAGGATTTTTTGCGTCTCACCTTTTACAGCGAAGGAATGGACAGATAAGTCAAAGCTGGAGTGACTGCACTGATAAGACTGTTTTTGAAGCTGCATCAAAAACACTGTGACATCTTCTACCAACTTCTGTGAGGACATGTGTGTGCAGACCAGGACCTTCTGCACATACAACAAAAACAAACCCCTGGTTTACAACACATCTTAGAAAGTGACCCTAGAGCCTGGCCATCACTAACTACAGGAGACCCTCAACCCACCCAGTTGGCTGTTGAGGTGGTGTCTAGCACACGATGTGGGCTTCATAGATAACTGGCAGTCTTTTTGGGGAAAACCTGGTCTGCTAGCTAGAGACGGCATCCATCCCACTTTGGACGGTGCAGCTCTATTATCTAGAAACATAGCAGAGGTTTTTAGTCCAAAACCTTGACAACAAGACAGAGTTCAGACCAGGAGGCAGAGCTGCAGTCTTACACGCTTCTCTGCGCCTCCCTTAGATCTGTCTCTCAGTCGCTATAGCTGTAATTCTGAATCGAAATGTAGTTATACTATAGGTACTGTGTCTGTCCCCGTTTTTATAAGTCATCCAAACGGCGTAAATCGTCAAAATCTCATCAGAAACAAGACTACGAATAAGATTTTGCTAAAAAATCAGAAGATTCACTGCAGACTTTTGAACATTAGGTCCTTAGCATCCAAATCTCTTTTAGTCAATGATCTGATATCAGATCAGCATATTGATTTATTTTTTTTGACTGAAACCTGGCTGTGTCAAGATGAATATGTTAGTTTGAATGAATTCACTCCACATGATAGCTTTAGTCCCTCTCAGCTAGATCAGTTTGTTGATAGTGCAGTAGATTCGTTGAGAGTTACTCTGGATTCGCTTGCTCCCCTGAAACAGAAGGTTGTCAAGCGGCGGAGAGTGGCTCCATGGTTCAACTCAGAAACCCGTACTCTAAAACAATCGTCGCGGAATTTTGAAAGAATATGGCGCTCGACCAAAACGGTAGAATCTTGTTTTTTCTGGCAGGATAGTCATAGAAGATATATGAAGGCTCTACGTCACGCTCGAGTTGCCTACTACTCCTCTCTAATCGAGGAAAACAAAGGCAACCAGATATTAATCTCGGCTGTTTTTCTCCAATCGACCTTTCAGAGCCATATTCCATTTTTTCTGCGTCGAAACCGTCAACCTGTCTTTTGGACCCAATCCCAACCAAGCTGTTTAAGGAAGTTTTTCCCTTAGTTAGCAACTCTATATTAGTTATGATCAATTCGTCTTTACTGGCAGGCTATGTACCCCAGGCATTTAAAGTAGCGGTAATCAAACCTCTAATTAAAAAGCCTACTCTGGATTCAGGAACTCTGGCTAACTACAGGCCTATATCCAACCTTCCTTTTTTCTCGAAGATCCTGGAGAAGGTGGTACCTAAACAGCTGTGTGACTTTCTCCATGACAACAGTTTATTTGAGGAGTTTCAGTCAGGATTTAGAGTCCACCATAGCACTGAGACTGCACTAGTTAGAGTTACAAACGATCTACTTCTAGCTTCAGACAGGGGACTTCTGTCTGTGCTCGTCTTGTTAGATCTTAGTGCTGCCTTTGACACCATTGACCATTGGATCCTGTTGTACAGACTGGAGCATTTGCTTGGAATTACAGGGACTGCTTTAAGTTGGTTTGAATCCTACTTATCAGACCGATCTCAGTTTGTACATGTTAATGATGAGTCCTCTATGCACACTAAAGTTTGCCATGGAGTCCCACAAGGTTCAGTGCTTGGACCAATTTTCTTTACATTATATATGCTTCCTCTGGGAAATATTATGAGGAAACACTCCATACAGTTTCATTGTTATGCAGATGATACTCAGCTTTATGTATCAATGAAGCCCGATGGCATCAGTCAGTTATGTCAGCTAGAAACGTGCCTTAAGGACGTTAGGACCTGGATGACCAGAAATGTTTTGATACTTAACTCAGACAAGACTGAAGTTATTGTGCTAGGCCCTAAGAACCTCAGAGAGACTTTTTCTAGTGATTTGACTGTCCTTAGTGACATCAGACCGACATCAAGCACCACTGTTAGGAATCTAGGAGTTCTTTTTGATCAAGATATGTCTTTTAGCTCTCACATCAGACAAGTTTCAAGAACAGCCTATTTTCACCTTCGTAATATATCCAAGATCAGGAATATCCTGTTGCAAAATGATGCAGAAAAACTAGTTCATGCATTTGTTACCTCCAGATTGGACTATTGTAACTCTCTTTTGTCAGGGTGCTCTGGAAAGTCTCTAAAGACTCTTCAACTGGTCCAGAATGCTGCAGCTCGTGTACTGACTAGAACCAGGAAATGGGACCACATCACTCCTGTCTTGGCTTCTCTGCACTGGCTCCCCATACAGTCTAGAATAGAAAGCTCTAAATGGCCAGGCACCATCTTATCTTAAGGAGCTACTAGTGCCGTACTGTCCCTCGAGAGCGTTGCGGTCCCGGAGTGCAGGCCTGCTGGTGGTACCTACAGTCTCTAAGTGTACTATGGGGGGTAAAGCCTTCAGTTATCGGGCTCCTCTCCTCTGGAACCACCATCCAGCCGGGATCCGGGAGGCAGACACAGTCTGTATTTTTAAGAATAGACTTAAAATTTTCCTTTTTGATAAATCATATAGTTAGTGCTGGTGTAGACCAGCTCTTAGTTATGCTGCTATAGGCTTAGACTACCGGGGGAACTGGCACCTTGAGCTCCTCTCTCTCTCTCTCTCTCTCTCTCTCTCTCTCTCTCTCTCTCTCTCTCTCTCTCTGTGCATATACAGTACATCATATTACTGCATGTATCTATCTGTAAATCTCAGTCACTAACCACCTACTTTCCTGAGAGCTCTTGAGCTCTCTTCGGCTCCTCAAGATCGTTGGTTGACGGCCTGCCAGAACATTCATTCATTCAATTTTGGCGTTGTAGTTGATTATTCTTTTAATAACTACAAAACAATCTCTGAAAGGGAGAGAGAGCTCATACAGTCGGTCGAGAGGGAGAGTGTGTGCCATTACACACAGAGGATGAGAGACACTTTGTGTACAGAGCTGGAGAGGTTATTTGAAACAGAAAATTCAATCAATAATCTTTTTTAATGTAATTAAGTTAAGCAGAGAAGAGAGTGATCTATAATCTATCAATAAACCGGTCTTAGGAGACATCTGTGTGAATTTTACGGCGTGCAGATGCTGAGTGACTCTCACGGTCAGAGATAGTGGGCATGGTGTCATGCGTGAGACTTGGCAGCTCTGGTTATAAAGCTGCTGCGTCATGCTCGCTGAAAGTTAAGTGTGCGCTGAAAAAAACACTCCGATTGCCACCTGCATCACACTGTGAACTAAAGTCTGCCCTAGTGTTAAAGATTCACCCCGCCACCCATCGTACGGCGCGTTCTGCCCGCTCGCCTCATAGACTGTAAATATTACGCTCGCCTGCCTGGGAGCTGGAATCTGACGTCACTTTCCTGCGCTGTTCACTTTGCCATTTCGTTTTCGAGTTGGTTTGAATTATGATCACTTTTTTTGCACGGCAAGTTTGAAAACAAAAAGCCAAAGACCTTTTTGTTTTCATTTGAATGATGTCAAACAATATGCATACATAGAGAGTAAAAGTATAATGCAAATTGGATGACTGAATATTCATTTTAAATATAGGTCAAATGATGCACCTATAATCTGAAAGTTAAAATGTGTTACTGTTCCTGTATTTTCATTTTAAAATTAGCTTTTTCATTTGAATTATGATACAGATTTAACGGGGCATTTTTTTTTAGCAAATGTCATTTTCGTCCTCATTTTAATGTAGTCAAAGAATGTGCATTTTTGAAGTTGAAAACTAAAATTCAAATTAGATAAATTAATCATCATTTTATTTTTGAGTCAAATATTACACTCGTATTCTGAAAATGAAAAAGCATTTCTGTCAATGCATTTGAATTTTCAAATTAGCTTTATCATTTGAATTTTGATCACTAATCGCTCCCATAGGTAACAGCTGGTGAATTTAGTGTATAAATATCTGAAGCTTCATGTTAGTACAGCCTGCTGAAGTCAAACCCTACGTTTGACTAATTAACACATTCCGCTAACTGAATGGTGTGCGTGTTTTAACAACTTGATAACGTGTTCCTTATGTTGTGCTGATATTTTTGTTAAGCACTGAAACCATCAATAATAGAATTGTGTGTGTGTTTATTTCCGAAAAGGCAATGAAAGCTCAGCGTGTGGAGTAGGCAATGATGGTGTTCAAAAAGATAGTCAGTGCTTTTTCTTATAGTTGGAAAAGACAACAAAAGAAGACATTGGTGAATGTGAAAAACATGGCACTTTCACATGTTTAAAATTGATTTTAGACCCCGGGCACACTAATCCATTTGATATGGTGGACAGTAATCCAATGAAATTGGTTGTGGGGCAGGACATTCCATTCATACCTAGCCTATATATACTGGGGGACTCTACACCTTTAAGCGGGTTCCCTCAATCTCAGGCAGGGTGGATCCATACAGCCATCATGCTGGACTGGAAGCTCCTAGTTAGAGAATGGAAGGCAGCAGATCTCCCTCCGTCCAGCCTTTGGTTCACTCAATTAAGTATAGTGGCAGCCTTTGAAGACTTAACATATAGGATGGTAGACCGACTAGACTTATACAATGCTAAATGTGGAAAATATATTAATATTGTCACAGGATCTTAACTTCTCTGCTAAACAGCAGTAATCACTACTCTCTTTTGCTTCAGCATGCTGCTGATACACTAAGCCTAACAGGCTGGTTTGGTGATATAGGCTGACAGCCCCCTGTAAATCTTATGGAAACACAATTTTCTGTAAAAGGTGACAACTTAATACTTCCATGCAGTCTACTCTAAAATATTCATGTTGTGGTTGTGGAATGTAATGTTATTTTCATTTATTATTTATATATATATATATATATATATATATATATATATATTTTTTTTTTAAATCGCCCTACTTTATTCCTGTATCTAATTTAGTTGAATTATAATGTTTGTGTTTGTCAGGTCTGTTCTTTTCTCTTGCATTGATAGTGTTGCCCTTGTTCGGTATTTTTCTATATAATTTATTGTCTGGCATTGAATTGTTGTAAAACATTTGAAAACAATGCAAATGTTGGTCATTAAAAAAATATATATTTTGTTTGCAAGAAATAGATGCAAGTTATTTATTTTCTACGGTTTTAGAGAGGTTGATTTTCATTTAAAAGCTAAAATGAGACGTGTTGGGCCACGCAGGCAGTCAAACAATGGACTTGGGCCTGCACCTCTGAGAAGCCTCATTTGAGTTATTCACTGAGATCACAAAGAGGCCTAAAAGGACTCTTAATCCCAGAATCCCCTGCAGTACTTCACACCTACGCGTGAAGTAAGGGGGGACCGGAACCTCTCTCTCCTCATTGGAGGGGACCTGAGGTAGACCCCCCATGGAGCAGGCCAGGCTACAAAGCTCCAAGACTTCCATTGTTCTTTCTCTTTCCACGCGCTGACTTCTAGTGCTCGGAGACCCAAGCTCACCTCCTGTTTCCTGCAACAATCTTTCTTTGTTTTAAGTTTTTTTTTGGCGCGCAGGTAATCCGCGGCCGGCAGTGTTCTAAATTCCGAGCTCAGATTGTCCAGTGAACGCATCTCAGTTTCTCGGAGAGTGTCAGACTATAACAGATTATCAGAATGATAACGGTCTTATCCTGCAACGAAAGGACATCAAAGGACATCTTTCCACTCAACGGAGAACCAACGAAGCCGCTCTCGCCGTAAGGGACCCTCGCCGCCATCAGACGCCTCTGCACCAGGACGGACAGAAGATCTGCTCCATCGCCGGACTCTTTTCCTTTCACCATTCGCGGACAAAGCGATTCACAAGAGAGGCTTAATTAGGTCTGGGCAGAATTAGCTTTAGAGAGTCTCTTTAACAATTGTTGATCGAAGCAGAAACTGTAATTTTTATCTTTGTTGGACCGCTGCGTGTAGGGCCGAACTCGGTCTCTTTTAGACATTAAGGCCACATTTAGGCCTTTGTTAGGTGTGCGCCATCGGAAGGGCGACCACGTGGGACGAAGTAATCTTCCCCCCCTTTTCTCTTTCTTTCATCCACACACGCACGCCCGCACCCAGGTCTTTGTTAGGTTTGCGCCATCGTGAACGACCACGTGGGTACGAAGCCATCTCCCCCCTTTTCTTCTTCCCCCTCTCTCTCTCACACACGCACGCACGCCCGCATGCACACACACACACACACACACACACACACACACACACACACACACACACACACACACACACCTACATTCACACCCCTTCCACAAGCCTGTGCTTGATAATGTTTGTTGCTTAGATTAGTTTATAATAGTTATTTGTTTAATTAAGTTCATTGATTTTGGATTGATGTTGCTTTGTTTAAATAAATTCTGTTATAATTTAAGAGAGCAGTTGTTTGTGGTTACTGGTGTATTTGCATTGTGATATAAGCTGGGTGCGAAGGCTTTGTGTACGGATTTCACGCCTTCAATTTATTAAATATAGTTATTCATTATTAACAATATTAGTAATTAAATAACTAATTTGAGACTGATTTGAGTGATATTTTGGTTATATTTACCTGATTACAGGTTGGTGCCCCAAAACGAGATTAAACATAGTTTAATGATATTTTATTTATATTATTAATAATTTAGTATAATTATTAAAGAATATAACCAAAGTTGACTTGATACAACACCAACAAATGGTGCCCCGTGTGAGGCCTTCAATAAACCAGCTTTATTGCACTGTTAATGCACAGTAATCCAAACTTAAATCCTAAAAGGGATCCTTCTGAAGAAAATTATATTTTCTTTAAATTTTTGTGGTTTAAGCAAAGCAGACATCAAGCTGTGGCTTAGTTGTGTTGTATGTTGTTGGTTAATGGTTAAAGCCATAACTGTTGTCCCCTTTGGGTCCATACAACAATTGGACATAATGATGCAGCTAGTGTGACTTTATCAAGGAACTTGATTTGTTGCATTAATCTAGATTTTGATCCTGAAGTATTCTACTAAAGGATTGTGGTGCTCCTTGTTGTTTGAGAGCCATTTGGCCAGATGAGAGCGTAACCTCATCATTGTTGCATAGCCAGCTGTCTGAGAGGTGTGAGTTCCTCTCTTCCTTTGAGGACTTGAGGTGTGAATCCCCTCTCCTATCTTCCAGGATAGACTGCAGTGATCAGTTGGGAAACTTAGATAAGATTTGCTCTTGTGTACCAAGACCCTAGGTGAGTCGGGAGCTGACACTCCTTTTGGATCAGACGACGCAGCACTGCAAGAAACTGCTGCAAGAACCTCTCCTTAGAGGAGAGTGCCAACCTATATAGCTATTCAATTAGCATTAGTGATAAGAAGTTAGAAGAGCTAGTTGATCTTGTCAACCACCGAGCCAGGATCGCCCCTAATAAAGACAGAATGTATGCAGAAGACATACATCAACCATGGGCTAAAGCTCACTATGGATCAGATGATCCACCCCTTCAAGACGTAGTTGCTAATCTTATCCACCTCCCTATAGAGCAGCTCGACAGCCTGAACTCCTACACCCTCAGCACATGTGAAGAGAAACTAAAGGGCTTGGTTAAATATGCAAATCAACCAACTGGGAAGCCAACACGTACAGTTTCAGATGTTCTAGGCGAAATTCTCCTCCTTTATCAGCGCAAATCAAATGTGCAGAATGATATACACCGGGAACAGCTAACCCGGGTACTAGAAGAAGGACAGATCCTGTGGGACGACTTTGAAAGAATGCAGCATAAACTAAAGACCTTGCAGGAAAATTGCAAGGCCCTGCAGGAGGAGAATAAAACATTGCGTGAAAGCAGCAAACTGGCCGAACAAAAGAAACGGAGTGACACGGTACCCAGATTTCAGGATAGGCAGATAAGTACTGCAGCCCCCAGATCAGCTGAGGAAACCTCAGACGAAGGATGGCAGACTGAACCAAGCCCCTGAAGGAGGGAGACAGACATGTTGCAGGATCTGGAGGAGAGGGGAAGGCACCGCCGGGTCGACCCAGGCACAAAAGCGCCCACGTCCTCAGACCACCCGGTAAAGAGCTGGATGATTAAAGATGAAGGGCCCCCGCGTTCCGCAATACGCTTTGAGCGAAGAGAACCCTCACCCCGCTGGAGGAGAGGCTTTACTCCCCCTATAGACAGGGAGGAGACACGGGCCGAATTGGGCACCGAACGCTACCTGTCCCACGATAGACGGCCACATCTGAGTCGAACACAAACCCCGCCACGGTTACGACTCTACTACTGTGACAACCACAGGGCTTACGATTCGTCAGACGAATCGGACGACCCTCGCCAGCCTTCGGGTCAGGGCCTGCGAACCAGGCAGATAGAACCTCAGGCCAAAGATCTGAAGCGTTTTTACCCAGATAGCCCAGATTCAAGTATTAACGACTACCTTAGAGAAGTTGACCATTGTCTCCTTGACCTGCCTCATGCGTCCTCACATGAAAAACTGAAACGGATCTGGAAGACTACGGCTAGGAGTGTCCGTGATTTCATGGGGACACTCCCACCAAAGGTTCGATCCTTGCAGAAAGGAAACAAATCTGTTAGTCAGCACTTACAAACTGCCAAGCAGAAAGTGTTGGACATGTTTGAATTAATTCAGGGAGCACAGGTAAGCATGGAGCAAGACAAATCGTCAGGATATGACTCTGATCCTGGACCAAGCCCCTTAAGAGATCAAACAACCCCAACAGACGTTTTCAACCAATGCTTTGATTTCAGTTCAAAATATTTAACAAATGACATAAATAATTGATCTGTGTGTGTTTCCTTAATTTCTTCAAAACCATAAAGTTTATACTCTTTCATTAGAAAAAATATCCCAGATTTAAAAGTTGTGCATACAGTACAGAACTTGGCGGTGAACTATGAGGGCAAAAAACAAAGATAATTGTTTATTAATTGTCATCGCGGTAAATGTTCAATTAATGGTTATATTGATTTGAGTTCATATCCCTGTATTAGTCTTTGTTTAATTTGTGTTTATTGCTGATATCTAATATTGTATGTTTTGTACATAGAGTAGAGAGCACAGTTCACCGAAGTTCAATTCCTTGTGTGTTTAAGCGTTCCTGGCAATGAAGCTAATGAAGCTAATTCTGATTCATTTTTCCTTACACTTTACAGACTGGTTAACTCTGGCCAACCCACCTTTGAGAGATACTCCCTCATGACCTGGATGAAGTATGGCATTGAGAAGTCCATAATGTTATGTCGCCATGCTGTCTCCAGCACCACATCAGGCCGCAGTAGGTCGTAGCAGGTAAATAGGCAGGCTGCAAAACACTCCTTATTGTCTTCCTCTAGAAACCAAGCCAGAAGCTCCTCTGCCAGATCAGTGTCTTTTGACTCTGATGCATACTGCATGGCATCCTGAAGAGACAGAAGCACATTTAGAACTAAGTATTTGACTGATAACAAAGTGAAAACATTTTTGTGCAGTCAGTTTCTTAGATGCATTGTGATGCTGTTTTTTATTTGGTTTCAAACAAATAAAGTATAAACTGTGCACCTTGTAAAGCTTGTCCTTCTTGCACAGCTCGACACTTTGTTTCCAGCGGTTGTTGCCCTTGAAAAGATAGGCTGCAATCCTTCTAAACTCAATCAACTCGTGCTTCTCCAGGCCCTGGGCCAATGAAATGTTGTCAAAATTGTCATAGGCATCAATCGAAGTACGCAGTGCCTAGATAAGAATGAGGAGAGGCTATGAGACAAATTTGATGAAGAAACTATAAATAAGAAACATTTATCCTTTTGGTAAAAATTCTGAAAATTAAGCAGCAACTGAGCATGTATTATTTTTCACCTTTCTAAAAACATTAAGGATATTTAAAAAAATGATAAAGTTATGATTCACATAGTACAATAATGAAACATCATACCACATAGTCTTCCTCGTTGATAAAGAGGATGTTGAGTGCCTCATTCACTGACTTGTTGTTATGATTTTGGACAGACCTTAAGTAAGGTTTGACCAGAGGCAGCTGTTTCATCTAATCAAAACATAGAAAAAAAACATCATTCGTCCCTGTTCCTTTTCAAATGATGTCCTCCAAAACTCATGATTTTGGTCGGCCACCATCAATTACGAAAGACCTACTGGGGGAACAGTCCTGCATAACTTTACACAAATAATTTAATTAAAGTATTTTGTTATCAAAAACATGTAAACAATTAGATAAAGGTTTACCTTGCTAAAAAAGTTGACAGCACGTGAGTGGTCCAGTCTTGGGGAGAGAACTATGAGAAGGTCATTGAGTAGCAATGGTTTAAACTCCAGATAAAACTGTACTGTCTTGTAGTACAGCTCAACATTGGCCACCTACAATGAGGAAATACTCAATGAAACAATGTAATTACTTAATGTCTTAAGGCCATTACACTGTTGCTTATAGAACTGAACGTCAAGTAGTTCTACTTTTTTTCTCCAACTTTTTTTTTTTTTATACCTTTGTAACAATGTCTTTGAACTGGCCTTCCTTCCATGCATCAGCTGGGTGATTCATCATGGTGATGATGGCATTGTCATATTCCTCGTACTTGTCGTAGAGAAACACAAGCTCGGCCCAAAGGTGGGCCTGCTCTGCTGCCCTAAGAACCTGAAGCCCACACACACAGGTCAGTTTATCAACATAGAGGTGAACAAAACAGCAAGATTCTTAAGTCCTGTAAGTCATTCAGAAATGGGGCCATTAAAATACATTCTATTATCTTGGAGACTAACTTATGTGTTGGCAGCAAGACATCCAAGTGATGATTTTTAGAGAGTTTAAAACTGCCTACCTTTGGAATGTTGACACGGGACCAGAAAAGCTCCAGGTGCTCCCTCATCTTTTGGGGTTTAAACTTTGAGTACAGGATGGCCAGCTCAGTGAACATACCCATGTGTGCACGCTCTAGACCTAAGGCAGCCTCCAGCATAGTGATTAGCTCTTCAAAGTAGCCTCGATCCTGGAAAGTACAGACAGACTTAATGCGACTTTGCCCTTTAAAACCAATGAAACAGACCACATAAGCACTAATAATGTACTTTTTTTTTTTCCTATCACAAAAATTCCAGAGAGGGAGCTTTTTCCATAATAGACTTTGACATGTTGCAACCAGTAACCCCAGTTACCTGGTAGTAGTTGATGAGTTCCTCAAGTTCATCTGCATGAACAACAATATGCAGGCCACACATTTGGGCGAGGCGGAACTCTTTCCCATCTACACATGCAAAACACACCTGGTAGAGAACAAAATAACATTAAAGTTTTATTTAAATGTATGGGCAGTACACTGTCTTCAGAAGCCTTTTTATGGATGCTGTAGAATGCTAAGTTTTACAAAGAGAAAAAAGAAAACCATGGTACTACAACTGACTCACAACTCTTAAAAGAAATGTCCAACTGTATACTCATTCCTAACCTCTTTCCATGTACGGGTGCTGTTGGCCTTGCGAGCTCCATCCACAGCTGCCTGGTACTCTCCCAGGTGCACTAGCGTGGAAGCCAGGCGGCCAAAGTTGGACACATTGTTGTAAAGCAGTTTAGCTGCCTCGTACATTTTATCATCATAGCAACGGTCACCCACCTAAAACAAAAAGAACACATAAAAAAAGACCTTACATGTACTTACTGTAAAGAGCTGACATAGATTTGGGCACAGACAAGAGTCTATGTGAGTGTGTTATGCATACTTCCCAGGACATACTTGCTGAATGTGAGCATTATTGGGCCCATTGATGAACTCTTCCAGTTCAGCCAGGCGGTTTGTCTTTGCCAAGGCAAAGATCAACTCTGTTTCAACAAAAGACTCACGGGCCTTCCTACGAGCCATCTGAAGAAACTTCACTAGGTCCTCCCAGTTTCCTGCACACATCAAACAACTTTGATAAACTAACTATATGCTACAAAACAATAAAAAAATAAAAAATAAAAACCAACATAAATAAATAACAGATCTGAGCACCAATGTGCAAAGGAAATAAAGTCTCAGGGATTAAAGCTAAACCAAATCTTTTGACTGAACATTCTCAACTGTTTCCCAGTAGATGTACAGACATCTGAGTTAGACTAGAGTCACCAGTCTGAGATATGACTACGTTTTACTTATGTAATCTTATACTGGGTCAATCTTCAGGTCACAGGCTTTCCAAGTTTAGTGACCTCTGCTCTAACTTACTTTAGCTCAGTCCCTGGGCCTGACAGCAGTCATAGCTGCATTGATAGGGTTGGCTGTTACCACGACAACCAAGGTAACTTTGTTGAGTCCTTCTGATATCTAGCGTGTTTAGCGTACTGTCTGTTCTCTTCAATCTGAGGCCTTGCGCACTTGCTGTGTCAAACAGCAGCTTTCAGGTTAAAAGGCATTAATCTAAGTATAGCCATATATTGTACAGTAATATGCCCCTAACTTTAGCATTATCAATATAGTCAGGCGGCTTAGCAAAATTATGGAGACACGCCAGACAAAAGCACCACATTTTTTCCACATAGTTTCACCATAGCTTTCAATTTTGGGGGAGTCGCTTCATCAAGATGGCGGTTCGGAGATGGCAGCCATGTGAAATCGCTAAGTGCTAATTCCAAGCCAAGTCAATCTTGATGTCAATATAAACATTTTCTGGTTCAAGGAAATGCATTAAAATACCACTCGATGATTATTTGTGACAAGATCAAATACATATGTTAATTTTGGTAATGTATTACATCATTTTCTTTGGTTCCTAGGCAGTTGGACATGAATTAACCCTTTGAGGTCTGAGGCTATTTTGGCCGATGGGTATAATTGTTATTTTACTTATGTATACTACATCAAAAAAGTTTACCATATAAGTGCGTGGTATCATTTTTTTTTCAGCGCAACCTCACCTTTATGATCTGACCATTCATTAGTCACTTGTTGATAATGTATCAACACACAGGACACAAACACACACAAAAAATAGAGAATTACTTTTGAGAAAATTATTATATTATTATTCTAAAAAACACAGATTGCAGAACGATCTGTTTTGAATTGATAAAAATGAACTTCAAATGTATAAAAATTGAAATATAAAAAGTAAATTTGAAAATAAAAATGAATTGATTCAAATATTTACAAAAAAAAGCAGAATTCTACTTAGGCATTTTTTGTATTTTAGCTATGCCACTGCTCCAAAAGTTTCCTGCTTCTACTCAAAACTGCTCCTGGGAACTGTTTTGAGCAGTGACATAGCTAAAATAATAATAATAATAATAATAAAATAATAAATGGAAATATATAAAGGACATTTAGTATTCAACTATTTACAAAAATAGCAGGATTGTACATAGGCGTTTTTGTATTTTAGCTACCGAACATATTTCAACCAACACAAACAAGAGAACAAACACAAGACTGTCTCACATTTTCACACATTAAGTTATTAAAATAATAATACATGCATGACAGCATTGACAATGTAGGTAAGACATGGGAAAGGTAATTAGAATACAATCATTTCACCATAGGAGGCTTGGCATGGAGTTCAAGTGTGTGTGTGTATGTGCACTAGATATGGCACCGCTCAAAGCAGTTCCTATCCACTAAGGCAGGGGTTCTCAAACTTTTTGGGCTTGTGTACCCCCTTTCATAATTTTTTTCAGCCAAGTACCCCCTTATCTGCCAAGGACATTTTTCAAGAAACAATTTAGCAAAAGAACATAACTAAATGAATGTATGTGATGTTCATGAAACTGTTGGCTAATGTCACCCACATAATGTCATAATGTTGGCGGTGGCATCTTTGATTGACGGACAGACAGTCACCATGGTTACTAACTCTCAACTGACATCACTTTGATAATAATGCAAAAAAAAAAAAAAATTATTGTAGGTGAATGTTCCAAAAAAAATGTTTAACAACCGAGGTCCAGACCTCGCTGATATCGTGGAGAGACTTGTTAGTAACTTCTAAATAATGACAGAGAGCAGAAAACACCGACAGCAACATTTTAAACACCGGGGTTATATCTCTCATCACTGACTGTCTGAGCTCTGCTCAGTCTCTCAGCAGATTGTGAACTTCTCTCTGTCTCGTTAAGGGTTCGTTACGTCGCTACCCGAAGAACAAAACTTAACTTTGCAAACTCTTCAGATAACTGTTTATTGCACCCTGTTGGTTTGGAAATATCTCAAACAGTTGCATATAACCGGAGTTCTTTTTACGGTATAACTAAGTTTCATTTTCGGGCGATGCATCACGCTCCGCTGCCGAGCAGAAAGGGGGAGATGCGTCTGTGTAGGAGCATAAACTGCAGCATGATGAATGAACACATAAGCTCGGTTCTACTGTCTCTCTGCTTTGGCAGATTGTCAACACGTTCAAATCCTTCACGATCGTTTGCACAACACTATTTTGTTGTGATGTAACTTTTTTTGACATTTGTCATGTACCCCCTGCAGTACTGCCACGTACCCCTAGGGGTACACGTACCCCCATTTGAGAAACACTGCACTAAGGCATAGTCCTAAGTCACAGGCCTTTCACTTCCACAGTGTCAGGTTTGTCTTTCCAGCAGAGTGGTCATATCCTCTCTGCTACCCAGGAAGGACTTCCACCCTGACATAATACTGAGGATTAATAGCGGCAATGTCCACTTATTGAAAAACACAGTCCCCATCTTTGCCCGGACACTGAAGGATGTAGCCCTCAACAGGGAACAATCCTCATTCCCCAGAAGGAGCAGCACCACCTACAACCCGCTAAGAGCAACAATACACCCTTAACCGCCAACCAGACCAGCCCCAAGAAGAACAAATCACCCCCATGTCCCTCCACACCTGCCCCCAATGAGACCCCACCTGAATAACTATAATCCCCACCAAACCAGACCACAGCCACCCCTCTCCCAGGGAGCCCCAACACAACCACATCGACAGGAGCTTCACCCTGGCCCATTGAGTTATGCACAGGCTGTGAGGAGAACAGTAGGCTCCACCCTATCCACCTCCCTCTATTCCTGAACCCTGGAAGATTCAGGGTCTGAGGTCTTCGGCTTTTTGCCTTAAGAGTAGGAGCCCAGACTTCATAATAGAATTAGGTGATCCAGATATATTTGTCCTACAAGAGACATGGTGTCGAGAAAACACCTCCACTGGTTGTCCTTTAGGCTACTTCGAAATATTGTACCCATCCACCAACTTAAAAGGTGTCACCCAGGGAAGGGATTCAGGGGGGATGCTGATTTACAAAGCCAACCTTATCCACTCAATCGAGCTTACATCAAAAAGACAGTAAACAGCCTTCACACAACAGAACCCAACAACCTTATAGATGGCCTGACACAAGCAAAGACCAATACCAGACAGCTTTCCAAAACCCAACCATCCAAACTCAATTAGACCTTTTTCTCTCCTCCTCATATCCCGTCAGTAAGGACGGCCTGACTCTACTGGACTTTTACTGCATCTTTGACAATGTGGCAGAGTTATCCAGTCTGAAAAAATCTAAGAACCACAGGTCAAACAAGGGAACCAATGAGGAAAGGTTCGACACAGGGTGTAGGCATCTGAGAAAAACACTCAGAAACACAGACGACGACCCTGACCTCCGCCTCCAGTAATTGGAGGCATTGAAGGTCTACAGACGAACACTCAGAGGTAAAAAGAACAACATGTGAGGCGACAAATTAATATGATTGAAAAGTCCATTGACTCAAATGATTTCTGGAGGAAATGGCAATCTTTCAGCAAACCTCAATTCAAAACGGAGATACATCGGGAAACAACACTTTAAAACCCTGTATAAAACTTTTCCCCTAAATTCGGCCCAAAATGAACTGCTTAACAAATTAGACATTTTTTAGAATCAGTTGTTTAAGACAATCAGAACCCTTTGGACTTCCAAATAACTGAAGCTGAGTTACTGGCTAAAATCCAGACTACCACTGAGGAAAGCCACAGGTCCTGATGGTATCTTAAATGAAATGCTCAAATTTTGTCTTCATAAATGTGTCACTGCCATGTTAAAATGATTCAACTCTACCCTGAGCATTGGACATTTCCCTGACCTGTGGAGCAAAGGATTCATCACCCCAATATTTAAAAATGGAAACAAATTATTCGACCCCAATAATCACAGAGGCTTATGTGTCAGCAGCAACCTGGGAAAGTTATTCTGCAGCATCCTCAGCAGCTGACTGCAGGACTTTCTCTGTGAGCATAATGTCCTGAACAAGAGTCAGATTGGATTCACACCCAAACATTGAACAACCGACCACATCTACACCCTGCACACCCTCATTCAGAAACATGTTCACCAAAGCAAGAAGAAGATCTTCTCTTGCTCTGTCGATTTAAAAAAAGCATTCGATTCCATCTGGCATAGCGGTTTGTTTCTCAAGTTAATAGAGAAGGGTGTAGGGGGTAAAGTGTACGACCTGATTCAAAGCATGTATCAAAATATTAAGTGTCCTGTAAAAATTGCCGACAAAGAAACACACTTCTTCCCACAAAATATAAGGGTGAAACAGGGCTGCAGTCTCAGCCCCACCCTGTTTAACATCTACATGGATGAGCTGGCTCAATCCTTGTCACAGTCACATATACCTGGTCTGACCCTCAGTGACTATGAAATCAAATGCCTCCTTGTGATCTCATATTGCTGGCTACATCTAAGGATGCTTTACAATTACAACAGCAGCTGGATCATCTGCACATCTTCTGTCAGACCTGGGCCCTGACCGTTACTTTGGACATTACTAAATTTATGATATTCCAGAAACAACCCAGGGGTCAGAGAAACCAACAGACGTTTTTATCGGACTCCACAGACATACGACTACATATAGTTAGGGCTGAAAATCACATCCACAGGTAGCTTTAATCTGGCTGTGAAAGAGATCAGAGAGATGGGGAGAAGGGCTTTTTATTCCATTAAAAAATCTGCAAACATTCAATTACCAATTAGAATCTGGCTCAAAATATTCAAATCTATAATCGAACCCATCGCATTGTATGGTAGTGAAAATCAAGATTTTGATAAATGGGACACCCAACAGAGACTCTGCATACAGAGATTTGTAAGTGCATCCTCAGAGTCCACAGAAACTCCCCCAACAATGGCTGCAGAGCTGAGCTCGGACAATTCCCCCTTTTAATTGGAATCCAAAAACGAGCAATACATTTTTATAAAGACTTAAAAAGCTGTAATCCCAGCTCCTACCATTACAAAGCTGTGCACTACCAAGAGGAGAACATGGAGAGGAGTTACCTCAGCCTGCTGATCCTGAGGCTCACACCTTCTAACAGCACCAGGCCTCAGGACAGCCCTCACAACATCTGAACTAATCAAATTATAGAGAGAGAAACAGACAGGTATATGAACTATTGGACATGCACAACAGAAAGTCAAAGCAAACTTCAGTTTTTTCTGGCTCTAAACAGACAGTACACTGTAGCCGACTATCTGAGCACAGTGACTGAGAAGAAAGTGAGAAAAACATTAACCATGTACAGACTCAGTGATGACAGCCTGAACATAGAGACAGGTAGACACAGACACACCTGGCTGCCCAGAGAGGACAGTCTGTGTCAGCTCTGTCCACAGGTGAAAACTGAGGCTCACTTCCTGCTGCACTGCAGCAAATAGAAAGACTTTAGAGAAGTGTCTAAACAACATTAAACATGGTCCCAGACTTTGAGTCGCTCTCGGACATACTGGGGGAACACAGCAGCAGAGAGGCAGCAAAATATGTCCAATCCTGTCACAGCCTAAGGGACGACCATCACAACAGCTGACAGGTGTATGTAGTCACCTAACAGCGCACACTGCTTTATTTGTTTGTTTAATATTTGGTATATCTGTACATATAAAGTTTATAATTGTTGTTCTATTTATAATTTTCTTGTCTGAACACACACAGTTAATTTATTTTTTCTTCTGTTTATTTTTTGCTGTATAAAATTATTAATTTTACTCATGCTGCATCATTGATTACTGTTGATGTTGTTTTGTATTGATGGTTTGGCAATATTGTTTATGCAACATTCATGCCAATAAAGCTTTCTAAATTGAAATTGAAATTGAAATTGAGAGAGAGGGTGAGAGAGAGAGGAGCAGCAGATGCAAAATTAGATAACTTTGTCAATTCTTACGGTGCATTAACTCTATCAAACACTGAAGGCTCATTTAAGCTGAGCGTGCTCGCCCCTCCCAGTTCACACTCACTCAGCCTACAGGTCTGGGTTTGACACACATAGACATAAAGGCAGCCCATTTATTTTCATGCTTGTATTTATTTGAAGTGGAGGTGAGTTCTCGGAGGTGGAGGCAGGAACCCTGCTATAAAGTTAAACTTACCACCTTGGGCAGCAGCTTGTCCCACTTCCATGTAAGCAGAGGGGTCTTCGGCCTTGATGTAAGAGTCAATTGCTTCTTTGACCAGGCCTTTCTGGAGCTGGGCTTTTGCCAGCTGACTCCACACTGGTGGCTCATTGCAGCGCTCAGCAAACTCATAAGCTCTATCCAGGTTACTGATGTGCTCTATCAGAACCTGGACAAAATGAGAAAACATGCATATCATGGTGAACCACAATTCACAATAACACAATTATTGTGCCGGCAATTATGATATTGGTTTAGGACATGAAGATGATTCCTAAATAGCATACGGAGTATAAAAGCTTACAGGTTTACTTTTTCTGTAATCAACTGACCTGCACAGCAGAGGTGTTGACATCAAATTTTCGAAAAATAGCAAAAGCCTCTTCAAACAGTTCATTACTTATTGCGATGTTTGCAATGTCTGGGGCATCGTAGTTGTCAAGACGGTTGATGTACTCCATAACACGTGTACGATCAGCTTTAATAGCTGTCAGGATAAGAAGATTCTGGAGGTTTCTGGAATAAACAACAAAGCCATTCTTAGTAAGGGTATATACAGTAAGATTTCAGTGTTTTTAAATATGATCACAATTTAGGAATTTTCTATAAAGGAAATCAGAACAACTGACAAATGCCTGAAAATTTGAAAAGTTAGCTCACGAGACATGCTGCTTATTTAGGCCTTAGAAATATGTGAAATATTATGGAGAAAGTTAATGCGTTATTCAGAATAAGAGGTAACCTCAAACCTTCCTCACCTGTGCTCGCTAAAGACAGAGTTATCAAGGACAATCTTCTCCAGAAGCTCAATGAGCTCATTGGGGAGGTCGGCAGTCATAAAGGCCTTGACTGTGACAGACACCTCCTCTGGATCCTGGGTCTCAGACAGAGCTGTCTGGACAACCTGCAGCAGACAGGGACAAATGACATCAATCTGTCTGTGTGTGTGTGTGTGTGTGTGTGTGTATGTGTGTGTGTGTGTGTGTGTGTGTGTCTCTCTCTCTCTCTCTCTCTCTCTCTCTCTCTCTCTCTCTCTCTCTCTAAAAAAGAGCAGGTAAAAGACCTTACTCTTTGTTCAGTTGTAAAAAAAAAGAGCAGGTAAAAGACCTTAAAAGACTAGATTGGCTAACGCTGATGGTGTAGCTAGTCTTCTTCAAAAACTATAAATGTGTTCATGTGGCATCATTTGGTTTAAAAAAACATTGGACTCTGACCTGGTCAATAAGTGGCCTTCTGTAATTGTTGGTCTCCAGCAGCACGCTTGCCCACAGCTCCGTGTCTTTGCGACGTACAAGGTAGCGGGACAGACTCTTGAACAGTGAGTTTTCATTGCACACCTGACAAGTTTACATGAGAGAATTAGGAATTCATTTATATTAGAAAAATAAAAACAGGAAAGTCAGGAATACAGCATGAAACTTATTCTGTTGTCATTAAGCACAGCATCAGCACAATGAGAAGTACTCTGTCCACCATCTCTGCCTTTAATTACAACACAATTTCAGTTTAAACTCACATGAATCAGTTCCTGGTCACACTGTCCTCTTTCATAAGCCACACAGGCAAGGTGGGGGTCTCGCTTCTCACAGTATTTGCCAACCACCCGGCTGTCATAGTAGGGGTTCTCCCTCAGGAAGCGTTCAGGGTTGTTGTTGCTGTCGATGTAGATCTTGGCCAGAGCGTTGTGGGTAGCAGGCTCCTCGCAACCTTCATGAATACGAGCCTCCAACCAAGGAAGCAGCAGCTTCAGCCTGGAGATATACCCAGTGAGTATTTGACAAAAGTTAAGCAAGGCTTGAAGAACAAAACACTGCTGACTTATGTCACCAAGAGTTGACTCAGGGATTCTACTATTTTTATGTTTAAATAGTTAGTCTCTTCATACCGATTTCTCTTCTCCACTTCAGCCACCAGTTCATCTGTGGAGAACTGTCCTCGAACCACCATTATCAGGTTTTTAATCACATCCTCTGCACAATCCACATCCAGTAGCCCTCCAATGACTACGGGGAGACGGCTGGGGTTCACCTGAAATAAATAATCATACTGTAATTTCACTGATAAGTGAAAAAAACACAAGTCCAACTTTAAATGGAGGCAAGGGCGGGCACAGAGAAAGCATGATAAAGGACATTGTGCAGTTCCTCTTTGATTTCACTCATGGTAAACAAAGAGAAACATTTTAAATTTTACACTACCAGTACACATATTCAGAACTTTAAAACACCAATATCATCAGGCAAAGCCCAGGTAAGTTACCTTCTGAACGTAGATCTCAATGTACTTTTGCAGGCTGTTCCTGTACAGGTACAGGACCAGATCATGCACAAAATCAAAGCGGTCACATACAATGATCAAAGGTAGTTGGTCAGTGAGCTTGGCTTCCTACAAAGAAAAGTAGAAAACATTTAAATTCAATAATGAGTGTCTGTTCTGAAAAAGCCTTGGTAATTGGAGGCAAAAAGGAATCTCATTCTTATTAGATTATCTGTGTGTTGTTATGTTTGCACTTGGCCAATTCTTACCTTAAGAAAGTTCTTCACACGTTCAGGGTCATAGCAGTTACTCTCTCTGCAGATTCTCTCCACTTCTTTGATCTGGCCTGTCTTGCAGGCAGCCTGGATATATTTGAAGTGAACCTCTGGATCTTGGCTAAAGTTCACAATGGATCCCAAGAAGTAGAACAAACCTGAAAGACAAAGAAAAGCTCACTCAAAGTCACCAAGAGAACTAACTGCAACTTCTCTTTAAAACTAAATCTTTTCTCAAGGTGGCAAAGAAGGCAAGACTACATAACACTTATCATGTTTCCATGTTACCCTCAAAGCTCTTGAACGACTCAAAAAGTTCAGTGAGGGACTGTGTAGAGAGCTGCTCGTGATACTTGGAAGCGACTTGGACACAGATCTGAAGGTTCTGACGGATGTTTGCAGATAGCATTGCCCTCAGACACTCTAAAGAGTCCTCCACTGACAAGGAGCCAAAGAAATTCACCAACCACTTAAGAAAAAAAAAACATTTGTAAAAGGCAAATCAAGTAATGAAATATCAATAATTAGAATACATTTACATGTATAAAGAATATCATTACAGACACATTATTATTATTTTCTCAAGTTTCTTGGCCTGTGTTGTACCTCTGGATTGAGAAGATGTGTGTGCACCACAGCACGTTTAATGTCATACAGGTCGGTATAATGCTCCAGCGCCCTCTGCAGGAGACCAGCCTTCTCACACAGCTGTGCAACGTGGGCGCGGTCATAGTGGGTAAACATCTGATTTCCGAGAATGGCATCTGCAACCTGCAAGACATAAAGAATGGAACAAAGACATTTCAACATTGTTTAAAGCTTTGTTAACATGAAACAGGAGATGGGAAAATGTGATTTGTTAAGTAAAGATGATGGTTACGTTAAACAAGGCGAACAAATGGTAAATTCTTCTGACTACTCAAAGCACTTTTACACTGCAGGTCACACATACACATTCACACACTGATGGTAGTGGTTGCTATGTAGTGAGACCATCAGAAGTAACTTATCCCATTCAAACACATTCAAACGCTGCCGACGAAGCAGCGGGAGAAATTCGGGGTTAAGTGTGCAGGGAGCTGGGGATTGAACCCTTGACCTTCCGGTTGAGAGATGACAACTCTACCAACTGAGCCACAGCCCCAACAAGGAGACACCTGTGATCATTCTGGCATTTGGACTCATGTCACTGAAACCTTATTGTGAATTCCTGATTCTTATGTACCTGTGGTGCGTGGACTAAATTCATTTCCAGCAGTCGTGTCTGCAGTTGACCTTCCGTGGGCCTGTTGTTCTTCAAGGCATCAAGTAAGAAAGATGTGCACTGCTGAATGAGGTTGTACTCCATGAACACGTCAACAATCTGAAAACACAAAAGACAGATGTAATAATAATGTTTGTCTGTCATTCCTAACCTTCAACAGCATTATTTCATTGATTGTTAGGTTATTTGTTTTTTGTGACAGTTACTGCATAATTCTGCTTTTAAATTATCATCTTTTAGTCACAAGATAACTCTAAAACTAAGGCTGTCAATGTCCCAATTAGTGAAAAGCTACTGCACTTGAAGCACTGGTAAGTAACAGTAACTTGTGCAAACATGTTGGTGAAAATGGCGTGAAACCCTGCAATACAGACAGTAGGTGTTCATTTAACGAACAAATAATAAAGGTGTGTTTTTTTTACCTGTGTAATGTCAGCAAGTGGCTCTTCATCCTGAACCAGCATCTGGGAAAACTGGAGGCCCTGTTCTGGACTGATCCGCATTACATTCCTTAACAAGAAAATCCAGTCTGGAGTGTAGCCCACCTGCAGGGACAACAGACCTCTGAAAACTTTACCACCAACATTTAGATTTCAGATTTCAATGCAAAATAGTCTTTTGTAGCATCATACTAGCTGTACCAAACTGGTCTTACATTCTGAAACTTATCAAAGGAATAAAAAAAAATGTTTTTCACAAACCTTCTTGGCATAGAGGACAATCTTCTGGAACTGTCCAGTCTCTGCAAAGCACTGAATCACCTTATTTGGGATGTTGGCTCTTAGGTAGACACTAAGGGCAAGAGTAGGATCGACTGACTTCACCAAATCTCCAAGTTCCTCAGAGCACTCCAGCTGTAAACGCACGCGCGCACACACACACACACACACACACACACACACACACACACACACACACACACACACACACACACACACACACACACACACACACACACACACACACACACACACACACACACACACACACACACACACACACACACACACACACACACACACACACACACACACTAGTATTCCTTTGTAGAGTGTTTCAGCTAGCAGCACACTCGCCGATTGTTTGCTCTGGCTGCAGGTAAGAAAACTTTGATGTATTGCACTCACCAAATTATTTTTTATCTCGTAATTATGAGAAAAGATCTCATAATTAAGAGATCAGTATCTAATAATTAAGAGATCCAAAATATTTTCAAATTGAGAGATCTTTGTGCTGCAGCACCTTCTGTAGTCAGACGTACAGCCCAGCTCCTCTGCTCACTTGTTGTCTAGAATTAGGTAGTCTTTTGAATAAAAAGCTCCTCTCCATACCGTTTATTTACTAAACAAAATATAAACGCTTTCTACTCATTTTACAAAATGAGGGAGAAAGACCCTTATAAAGAGGCTGACTGGTCAGCTCCCGGTCCTGGAGCACCCGGTGTGAAGTGGGTTTAAAGCATGTGAGGGACAGTACAGTCAGGCACAGCGGTGGAGGGACATCACTCAATTTATGTACGCTAAGAAACTGATCTAAGTGGCGAGTTCATATTTGTCAGTCTAAGGTCAGTGCTGCACACACGGAGGCTGAAACATTAGCTGAGCAGAACTTATCTCATTATGACATTAAAAGAAAAGATCTAGTAATTACCAGATAAATTGTCTATGTGTCTGTTTGTTTTCTTTGGTGAATGCAATGTGCTTCCTTATCATTCTCCTGTATTTCACTTTTAGGTGTATAAAGTCGCGCACAGAAGCCTAAAAACATGGCAAGTACAGACATGTGATGATGTGATGTTTGCTACCACAATAAAAGCTTACTATAGCCTACACAAAGCGGACTACACGTAGCAGATAAAAACAAACGCAATACTACACTTGTTTTTAGTTTATTATTTAGATTCCGGAAATAAAAAGAGGTATTACTATAAACTCTGGACCAATCCATACATGATAAGGAGCAGTCTTTTCCATTTTGATCTCTAAAGCAGTCTATGCTCGATTGTTACATAAAATAGTGACATATCCTCTAGTTATGCCCTTTGATGAGTCAAGTCATAGTTTAACTTTCAATAAGTATATGTCTTCGGAATACACTTTTAATGTTGAGTCAATCCAGCAATATGATTATATGTTGACAATTACCATGATAAAATATCTCTCATGACATGGCTGGTGAAAATAATTCCTCTAAAGAAAAGATTGTCCACTTTGAAACCAACTATTAGACACAAACCTTGTCCTCTTTTAACCATTTCTCTAGTAGCTGCTTGCGTCCCTGCTGGAGAACAGGCCTGCACAACTCCAGAGACTCAAACTTATTAAGCTGGCCTTGGTCCAGCAAGATTCCAAAGTATTGGAGCAAGGGAGACGTCTGGCCTGGTTGGGCTGGAACAGTCTGGAACCTACGGATGGTGTCTGGGGTTCGCAGAATACCCTGGTGAAGAAAGATGGATGGATAGACATAAGTAAAGTCACTTTAGAGTACTGCATAGAAGAAAAGTGGTGAACAATATTATTAGGTGAACTTTGAAAACTGAACACTAGATATATATATAAATGAAATTTGAAAAATCATCATCGAAAGACTTTATCCTGTTAACATTCCTAACAACATTTACACTCTTTTGGTGCAACATTAGAAGATGATTTTCCACACACCTTTGGTTGACTATGGCCCTGATCACACAGAGACGAGTTGCTAGAAGCGCGTCGCCAGCAAAACCATTATTTTCATATCGTATAGCGTGCCTGGCGTGCGCTCTTTTCTTGTGCCAGAGAGAGAGAGATGGTGGTCTTCACCATACTGTTTCCTTTTGTTCAGTATGTCATGAACCCAAAATCTCTGCTTATTTTTTGTTCCTCCCCTCCTCATCCAATAGGACAGCAACGGCAAGAGCTCAGAGTCTGCTTGAATCCTCTGTTACCAAATAACAGTTAATCGCCCCGTTGGGCACGCAGCTGTGCACGCAGCTGTGCACGCAGCTCTGCACGCAGCTGTGCACGCAGCTCTGCACGCAGCTCTGCACGCAGCTCTGCACGCAGCTCTGCACGCAGCTCTGCACGCAGCTCTGCTCCAGGAGCACCATGCTGTTTTGCCCGACGCGCTTTTGAGGCATTTCATGAGCAGCCGAGCCTGTAGCAGCGCGTCTCGGTGTGATCCAGGTCTATGGCTGCACAAAGCTACATTAATCTAAAGTCTTAACAGTCTGAACTTGTATTAGTTTATTTGTTGTTCTACCTTGGGTGCATTGGCTGCCACCTTGGCTGCTTCCGAGTAATTCCCTGCTGCAAAGAGCGTGTTGAACTTGCGGGCAAACAGCTCCTCAGCACCAGCTAGATTGTTGCGGACAGCCATACGTAGAGCCAGGTCTGGGTTCTGGAGGACATTGGTGATGTAGGGAATGATGTTTTCCTCCTCCACACAAACCGACAACACCTGGAATAGCACATTTGCAGGATATATTTTTAACCACTACAAGATACACTGCAAGGGTGGGATTTAATCTCTAAAATAAAACAATGCACTGTTATGCATACATACATATACCTTATACTTTTACATAAAAAATAGTAATTCAATTCAATTCAATTCAGGAAGCTTTATTGGCCTGAATGTTAAAAATATTGCCAAAGCACACAATAAAAAAAATAGAATGATAGTAATAATGAATAGTTCAATAGTCACAGTAATAATTATCAATTATGATATTATAACAAGTTATAATCAGATATATATTAATACAAATCTGAAATATAGTACAAAACAAAAATAAATTAAAGAAAAAAGTGTGTGTGTGTGTGTTTAACATTAATGTTGTGTGTGTTTGTGCCTATGTGTGTGTAGATTGGTTTTGTGTGAGTATGTGTGTGTAAAGATATTCAGGGACTTTTGTTTTTGTCTAAATTGTTTAAATTGGGTATGTGTGTAGCTTTGTTCCTGTGCGTGTGTCTGTGTTTGTGTGTCTTCAGGTTCCACTGGATTTCCTCAGGTTCTGACAGACTGTTATACATTTTGCAGCTGTGATCTTGCATTTTTGTTTTTTCCACACAACATATGGGAGTGTGTTATGTGTTCAAATTCAGATTGTGCATGTGTCATTTGGGCCGGTATTCCCCTCCCACAGTAGAAGTGGAGCTCTGTGTTTACCTGTAATGTGTCACAGTTAGTAGGTCTGCCAGCTTTTTCTCAGTGCTCAGGTAAATCTGTCAATGTGTAGTCTCTGTTTAGGGCCAAATCGTTTTTTAATTTAAGCTGTTTTTGAGTTGTTTCCTTCCAATATTTTATGTATTTTTATTTTTTGATAATTTAATTCTGGTCTTGAGGCTGGTTTGGTTGGGGGATGAGGGAACCCTGAGTCTGGTTTGGTCATATTGGGGTGGTGCTGTGGTCCTATTTTAAGCGCTCCTTCCATGATTTTGTCTTATATAGTTTTGTATGTTGTATATTTTATGAGTTTTGATTTTATTTTGTTCTTTTTGTCTCTTTCTCCCTAGTGTTTGTTTCATTTATGTGTTTCTTTATTTTAATGCTCCTAGTTTAGTCTTTAGTGTTTCCTGTTTTATTTTGTAATTTTGTATCATTGTGTTTCTCGTTGTCGTAGTGTGTCATTTTTTGTTGATAATCCTGATTTTGTTTTTTGGTGTTTGCTGATGTATTTTGTAGTTCTTTACCCAGTGTTTCAGAGGCAGTTCTTACCACCGGATAATATCTGTCTCGCACACACGCAGTTTGAGTATTTAATATCAACGAAGTCACTTGTGACCGGCTAGCGTCAACAGGTGAGACATCCCTTCTATCTTCTCACAGGTATCCGTGAATGCAGGTTGTATTACTACAGAAGAAAGCCCAAAAAAGATCGATTCACTAAAATATCCCAATTTTATATTAAATGATTCAAAAAAACGATTAATTCCCTCGGGATCGTTCATCATGACGTCATATCCGTATACAGAAAAAACAGAGTCTTCTCCACTCTCAGACTGAACCTGAAAGTTTTATTTATGTGGATAATGTTCTATCCTGACTAAAAGAAGTCATGCCTGTGTTCAGTTTCATACAACTGTGTCTCTGGAGCTACTAGGATAGCTCGCTAATTAGTTTCTGAGGTAATAAACATTCAGTTTTTTAAGGAATAACCTCAAAATATTAGACACATTGGATAGCAGTTCTTTATCCGCGGGTATTTAGTAAAGGCGTAAAAAGGCTTTTGAAGTAGAGAGCCGATGAGGTGATAGTTAATATAAATTAGCCCCACTAACCGCTAGCATCGCTAGCCACAGAGTCCCGCTAGTGGTTAGCTAACACACTACAATAGTTCGTTTATCTCATTGCAGAGCATAATCCCAACGAACAGAGAGTGAAATCAGTAGCGTGTGGATTCTGCAAAGGCAAACGCTGCACCCAGCGTCTTTTTCTGGAAGGGAGCCAGTTGAGGTGGTTTGGCGCTGCAGCCCACATGGGGAGGACATCGACAGCTTGACACACTGTATCACACATTAACTTCTGTGTTGAGAACACTGTACCCACCAAAAAAATACAGTGTTTCTCCAACAACAAACCCTGGGTGACCCCTGAGCTGAAAACCCTGCTGCTGGAAAAGAAGAGGGTTTTTTAGATCTGGAGATAGAGAGGAGCTGAGGAGGGTGCAGAAGGAGCGCAAGAAAAAAATCAAGGAGGTTTCCTTGCCAGCTACCGGGCAAAGATGGAGGAGCAATTACAACAGAAAAATGCAAGAGAAGTCTGGAGGGGCCTGAATAACATCTCAGGTCACAGCAGAGGTCGTGGGAGGGGCCCTGAAGCAGGAGACAGGGAGTGGGCAAATGAACTGAATCTGTTCTTCAATAGATTTGATTCTGCTCCCAACCCCACCCACCAGAGTGCAGACCAGCCCGCTTCCCAGACACTCCATCTGAGTACCCTGAGTACCCTGAGTACCCTGCCACCTCCCTCAACAGCCCTCTCCTCCTCCTCCACAGACGCCCCCCCAACAACCCTCTCCTCCTCCTCTTCCTCTTCTGACAGCCTCTCCAAAACAGCTGATCAGGTGAGAAGCCAGCTGAGGAAGATCAAGGCAAGGAAGGCCACTGGTCCCGACGGCATCAGCTCCAGACTCCTGAAGGACTGTGCAGACCAGCTCTGTGAGGTCCTTCTGCACATCTTCAACCTGAGCCTGAGACTGGAGAGGGTCCCGACTCTGTGGAAGACTTCCTGCGTGGTGCCAGCCCCAAAGACATCTCACCCCTGGGAGCCTAACCACTTCAGACCTGTGGCCCTCACCTCTCACCTGATATAGACCATGGAGAGGATTGTCCTCAACAACCTCCGCCCCCTGGTGACTTCAAATATATATAACAGCCGAACATTGGGGTGGATGACGCCATCATCTACCTGCTGCAGAGAGCCTGGACTCACCTGGAGAACACCGGCAGCACTGTGAGGGTCATGTTCTTTGACTTCTCCAGTGCCTTCAACACCATCCAGCCTGCACTGCTCAGGGGGAAGATAGAGAGGACTGTCACCTGGCTGCACGGACAACGGACTACCTCACCAACAGACCACTGTACATGAGGCTTCAGGACTGTGAGTCTGACATGGTGGTCTGCAGTACAGGGGCCCCTCAGGGGACAGTTCTCTGCCCTTTTCTCTTCACCCAGTTCTCCGATGACACAGCCATCGTGGGGTGTGTCTCTAAGGGGAGCGAACAGGAGTACAGGCAGGTCATCATGGACTTTGTCGACTGGAGTGAGCTCAACCACCTTCAGCTCAACGCCAGCAAGACAAAGGAGATGGTGATTGATTCCGCAGGAAGTCACCCCAGACTGCACCGGTGAACATCCAGGGCTTGGACATCGAGAGGGTGGAGACTTAAAAATACCTGGGTGTTCACCTCAACAATAAACTGGACTGGTTACACAACACAGACGTCCTGTACAAGAAGGGCCAATGTCGACTACACCTGCTGAGGCGACTGAGGTCCTTTGGAGTGTGCAGGAACCTGCTACAGACTTTTTATGACACTGTGGTGGCGTCTGCACTTTTCTATGCAGTGGTCTGCGGGGAAGGAGGGAGCACAGAGAGAGACAGGAAGAGACTGAACAGACTGGTCAGGAGGGCCAGTTCTGTCTTGGACTGTCCTCTGGACTCTGTAGAGGAGGTGGGTGAGAGGAGGATGTTAGTGAAGCTGACATCCATCATGGACAACCCCTCTCACCCCCTGCATGACACTGTGGGGGCCCTGAGCAGCTCCTTCAGCAGCAGACTGAGACACCCACCCTGCAAGACAGAGCACTACCGCAGGTCGTTCATCCCATCTGCAGTCAGACTGTTTAATCAGAGTCTTTAACAGCATCACCACCTCATGACTCATTTCAATAATGCTACACACTGTGTGTTTTTAATAATAATAACTCTTTCCACAAGTGGAAGTGTACATACCTGGTATTATTCTATTATTGTATTTTTTCTCCCTTTATTTAACTGATTGATTTTTGTTTGATTTTTAACTTCTTGTTATTTTTGATAATTATATTCCTGTTGCTTGAGCTGTTGTGACAAAAAAAAAATCCCCCATGGGGGATCTATAAAGTGACCAAATGACCAGACCTATAGTGAGAAACAGCTGTATTCCCAGACCCCACAGCTAATATTTTTACTGATTACAATTTTATAGTTTCAAAGACAGAGCCTACATGGCAATAACTTTTCTAAATTGCTGTTTAAATAAAATGTTTGATTTTGGATGTGTAAACAGTATGGCTAATATAGGTCTATATATCTCTACTATTTCAGAAACTTGCATTGTGTTTTCAATGCAAATTTTTACAAAGGGATTTGTTTATTAGGTTTGAGCCTCACAGCATGCTTGTACGCGCGATGTGATTGGCTGTCCCCGAGAGGTGCTACAGCTGCCTGGGCTTAGAGACAGGCTGAATGGGAGGACCATATACTCGTAAAGCTATCCCCTGAGAGTCAAATCTCAGGTATTTCCTGTATGGGGCATAAATCGGAATATAGAAATTAAGCGTCCCTTAGGTCGATTGACGTGAACCACATCTTGAAATTGTACCTTCTTAGATGACATATTAGGGGCTCAGAGGTCTAAGATGGCTCTCATACCCCTCCCCCTTTCTTTGGGACAAGAAAATACCTCAAGTACAAACCGTTGTGGAGGGACAACTCTCATGGCTCCTTTCTCTCTTAGTGTGGAAATTTCTTCCAAGAGAAAATTCACCCTGAGCTAGTGATTTGATTATTTCTTTGAAATGAGGAGGAGGGGGGGGGGGGTATTGAATTGTAGCCTTTCTCTATCCTCCTCAACACCCATTCTGACTCGGTGCAGGCCCATCTCTCTCTGTGCTGAGAGAGAGAGAGGGCTGATAGGCTGACCTGTCAACTCTGGTGATCTGCCGCCCTCGTGAGGCTGAGATGCAGAATACACACTGTCCGTGCGCGACATAGTCGTGTGCACACAGCACGGAGGAGTGTGGGAAAGCATGCTTCGCATTTTTATTACTGAGTGCATTAAATTGCTTACGTGACATTGACCGTTGGGTCTTGAACATTGTCTCTGCATTTTCCTGGGTGGCTTGGGAATATGTGCAACGACCCAAGCTCTGCTATCTGTGTGGAACCCCCCTGAACTGGAACCCCCTTGAACTGGAACCCCCCTGAACTGGAACCCCCCGAACCGGAACCCCCCCGAACTGGAACCCCCCTGAACTGGCACTGGTACATCTGCTTCTTACACTTTATCATCGCAGCTGCGGGAGGAGGATGAGGCGGCGTCAACTGAGGTCTGGCCTGTGAGGACTGTTTCCTAGCCCATGGGGTCTTTCCATCTCAGGGGGCCTGGGAGGCTGCATGCAGTTTAGGCATTTTGGGGATCCTAGAGGCAGGGGCCGGGTGGAAGGCAGCCTGAGCAGAAGACTGGCGCGGCGCACTAAATGCGGCGGGCTGCATCTTCCACAGTTTCAGCGCCTCATGGTTTCTCTTTTTCTCCTCACATCTCTTCTGCATGGAGGTGACCGCTGCACCGAAGACACCCTGTGGAAGGATAGGAGTGTCAAGGAGCTGTCGACAGGTTGGTGAGTGCTAGCAGGCGCTCTCCTGGAGGAACGTCAGACCCATGGCTCTCCCCGTAGCCTGGATGGCTACCTAGTGGAGGTGGAGGATGTGGTCTGTTATCACACAGGTATCTGGTTTAAGTGTCATGTCCTCTTCTAGTTCAGCCTGGTAGGCTGACAGAATGGCTGACAGCGCCGTTGCTTGTAAGACTTGTCAGCCAGGCTGGAAGCGGTCCGTCAGTAAAGGGAGAGACAGGGTTGAAGAAGACATGGAGGCCTTCGGGTGGAGATGATTCGCCAGCTCAATAGGCGGCATATTGCGGAGGCTGTCGGGCTCCATCACTTTGCAATCCAGCAGTGAAGTTCCCACAATGGGGTGTTTCTCGCTGTAGGGCCGGTCTTTCCACGTGACCGCTATCTCCTTGAGCAGCTCCGGGAAAAATGGCAACAGTTGCTTCACCGTCTTTTTCCTTCTGCAGTCTCTAGCCATCAAAGCGGGACTTAGCAGCTTGGGTGGAAGATTCAAGTTATGAAACAGAGGGAGGCGATCATATTTGCGAGGTCCGGCCCTTAGTTGTTAAAAAAGGGGGCCGATTTTTTAACCTAACAATAATTAGTTTCAATGCAATGATTTCCATGCATATTGCTTGAAGTGATACCAGTCAGTGGCTCTTTCTTCTCTCGTTTAGTGTTTAGCAGGCAGGTGAAAGAGAGTAACCATGGTGACCGTCTGTCAATCAACATTGTCCTAACCCCTCTATGAATAATACTTACTTTGACCATATGTCAATTGGTCAAAGTAATTGTATGTTTGATTATCCTTTTTTTTGCCATTATGTAAATAAAGCAAAGTTAGTCCAATAATGTTATGAACAAAGGCTTTTTGTATAAAACTACATCTGTAGGAATTCTGCAGGGCTAAAATAGAACCGAAACACTAGAACTTTAAGTCCACATGTTTTCAATAAGTGCATCACTGTATGATAACATACCTGATGAACACCAAAATAGATTTAAGTGGTGTGTTAAACCCTAAAGTTGTGCATACAAATTGATCAGAATGTAGGGAAATGTGTTTTTGGTGCTAAAATATTTCAGGCCATCCTAACAAAGACATTTTTAAAATAGACTAAATTTCTAGCGCAGTTTCTGTGCATTTGAAAACAGTAGACAGGGAAATAAGTATTGTTATTTCAACCATACAGTAAATAAAGCAAACTTAGTCCAATGATGTTATAAAAACGATCAGCAAATTAGTCTTTAGGATCAGGATGAAAAAAATCATGATAAAATCGTGACCTTGATCCTGCCATAAAACAATTTTGATATATTTTTTCCATACAGCCCACCCCATTTTAACTGACCCAAAGAGGGAATTTTTGAGAAGACTCTCAACATAACCAATCTATATCTATGTGGAGAACCATGATGTGTGGGAGTAAGAGTACCTGTCCTTTCCTGTTGACACCAATGATACCAGCTGTAGGTTCATGGGGGGCAGTTACAAAAATGGTCTCCCCACTGATCCTGTTCATGTAGATACATGTTCCGGTCTCCAGGTCATACAAGTGGATGTAACCATATTTGGTGATGAGAAAGACAACATCTTGCTTGGAGCTGATCTAGATGTGCAGAGAGAGAAGTAGTAAGTTGTACGTTTGAAGGTTAGTGTGGATGTTAATCGTAAACTAATGATCAAAATGCCCTTAAGCAAGAAATTGTATTCAATGTCTGTTAAGGTATTGCAAATTCAAGATTCCACAGATTTTCAGTTGATTGACTGTTCAGAACTACTTGTTTAATTTGTAATTACAACTGAACAATACCTAAAAATAGAGAGTTTCAGGCCAAGTTTCAACAGCATCGTTAAAGACACTAGTTAGTTGTACATACATAGTGTGTATAACTAATGGGGATCTAAATTGATGGGCGCTTGCAAGGCTATATCTTTATGTGTGCAAAAAGCCCATGAACATAAAAATCTGTGTGTTTTCAATACCTAAGAAGGACTTCTTTACAGAGGCAGTGGGCCTATTCCAAAGAGCCCAAAAAAAGGTGCAATTACCGCAAACAGATCAACAAAACTGTCTGAGTGTTATGCCTCATTGTTTTTTTGAAAAAGAGCTTGAAAGGGCAGGAGGGGAAAATTTGGTGTTCTAAACCAGGGAATGTAATCCATTTTACAGAAGAAAAATGGTAACAAGCTAAGGGTTTGCTTCTTCTAAACAGTTTCTGTACCTGCATGGCAACAGGGAAGTCATTCTGTGCTTCTGGAGGAAAGAAAACATCAACAGCTTTCTTTGGAAATGGCTGGTTCCCAGTTGGCGGAGTCCCAACTTCAATGATATGCAGCTAGAGAAAAAATGACGTTTTAAATAAAAAGTTAAACACAAAGTAAGGCAACAAGGTTCTCTGGAAATAAAACAGTCAAGTTAATTTATATCTGACTTGCTGATATCTTTTTTGCAGTTTTCAGTCTGAGAAATTTCAGTGCTAATAATTCTTACTTTTCCTCCTGCCTGTCCTCTTACAGCAAAGCAAAAAAGGGTTGACTCTTCAGTGTTGCCTTCCATCTTGAACTGTGCAAAACCAGCAGCATGCCCCTCGATGGGCTGAGACACCTTCCTGTCAACAGAGTACAGCTGCATGGCCCCGACAACACGGTTTTGCTAAAGAGGAGAGAAGAAGCAATTAAGCCATTGCACAGAACCATTTGGGATTAAGAGCTGCAGTAACATGTTTTGTTACACTGGTTTTATTACAACTCTGCATCCAGAACAACAGAGACCATTAAAGTCGAAATAATAAATATGCTGTTTAAGTTATAAATTTAATTTAATTTAGTTAATTTAGTGTCTTAATTCAACACACACTTAAGACATTTGTATTACAAGTAGAGATAAATTACATAACTGGAGACTGACCCATTTGCCATGATTTCGTTCTAAAAGAGAGTCTGCCTATTTGTTGTTTAATCCAGCTTCCCCCAATGGAATTTAGCTTGTTTGCCACTCTCTATGGTACCCCTATTGAGCCCATTAAGCCTATAAATATAAAATGAACTCATAAGACTGTGCTGCTTCTTTTTTGGCCTCCACAAAGAGGTTGGGCAACCTGCATAATTTGTCTGTGTCGATTTTGTACCCAGTTTCCTTTCAATAGATGGAGTGGTTTCATTACCTGTACGCTAATTGTGTGTTGTTCGCCTAATTAGATCAAATAGTGATGGTCATAGTGTGTATTAACTGTACGTGTACAGCTATTTTTCTGTTTTGTCTGACAAAATTTGGTGTAGAAAATACAAACAACTTTGATCGTGTCTGTTTTTGATCATAGAATTGCAACGGATAGAATGTGCACTGTATTATCTGCATTGACGGATGGTTGCAATGTTCTAATCCTTTGCCTGTATTGTTTACACAGGCATAACTTGTTTTTTTTGTTGCAAAAAAGCATTCATTCCTGGTAGCGAAGTAACTTTCACTGGCCAAGACAAACCTAGCACTTTTAAATGAAAGAGCCAGACATTTTGATTTGCAAAACGGCTGATGCTATAGCCTACCAGAATTTGTAAACTTCGATAGGACACTAATAAAATATGCACATATGAATAGAAAAGAAATGACAAAGACTGGAGTCTTCCAGTCTGTATTTAAATGTAGAAGCCTGACAAAAGTACTTCTGGCGGGAAAAGAACAAAGACACAGAAGAGACTACAGTACAATGCCTCAGTATCCCAGCTTGTGCTTCATCACACCTACTATAGCTAAGCAGAAAAGCTAGACCCCCCCTCATTGGAGGAGATCTGGTTGTTGCATAAAATATCCATCTCCAAGTCAGAGGCTTGGATCAGAGCAACCCAGTCTCATGTCAAAAATGTGTAATACCTATGTTGGTCCACAGCGCAAAACGTAAAAGTTTCACAATAATGGCTCTAAAATTGTGACATGTCTATGTTTCCTTTTGCCTATTCTTTTGTATAGGCATACCTCAGGTCACGTGACTGCCCAGTTTTCCCCTGGCGAAAAAAAAAAACATGGCTTAAGTGTCGTTTTCATAACCTTTCTGGTGACAAATGTACATTGTATCTTCATAATCTTCGTTCGGTTTATGTTTATGATCTTTAGTTTGTTCGTTTCTACGAAGATTCTTTCCGGTCTCGATAGAAAATGTTGGAATGTTACAAAAGGAAACATAGACATGTCACAATTTTAGAGTCCTTATTGTGAAACCACTACGTTTTGCGCTGTGGACAAACGTAGGTATTACATATTTTGACATGAGACTGGGTTGATCAGAGACATTGGTTAAAGTGTGTTAATATCCTATTGGAAACCTGCTGTTTTGATTCATTTTGACAGACTGCAGTCTCCTGTTGTTGTTTTCTCTATTGTGTTTCTTTGCTCTCCACTACAGGCAGGCTTGGTGATGATACACATCGTGGTAGTCTCCATCTTGTCATATCTCTTCCCATGCCATATGCAAGCATGCACAAACTCATGACCTCTTGGGTACCCACTTCTTTGGACAGTAACTGTTATATATGCTGTTAGATTATATTATAAAATATAATAATCTAACAGTAACATCTTATTTCTATTTATCACTTATCTCACTCTCTACTTAATCACAATGTCAAGCGACCATCGCTTACCCCTCTTACTCTCTCTCTTTGGTTTGAAAATACAAGTGTATATCTGTTTTTCTTTCATAACTAGGGTACCTTTAACTGGTATCAAATGTAAAAATAACAGCTACTGTATCCATATGGGCATGTTGTATCGAAAGGTATCAAAGTAGTGAACATTTTGACAACCTTAGTTCTGTGTTTGAGTAGCATTGATTACCGTATTTTCCGCACTATAAGGCGCATCGGATTATAAGGCGCACCTTCAATGAATGGCCTATTTTAGAACTGTTTTCATATATAGGGCGCACCGGATTATAAGGCGCATAGAATAGAACGTGTTTACAACTGAACAAGGCTGGGAGATATTGTGAATATATAAATATAAATACGTATAAAACGTAACGTATAAAACGACAAAAACACAAGTACATAAGACGATTTCCCCAAATAATAAATTATTTCTTTGACGTTTCTCTTAACTCTCAAAACGTAGTTTTATACGTAGTGCATTCACAATAACTCAACGTTGTTCAAACGTTAATGTGCATATTCACAATATCTCCCAGCCTTGTTCAGTTGTAAACACGTAAAAGAAACACAGTCTGATACCGCTAATTCAAACGTTAGTGCAGGGGTGCCCAAACAGTCGATCGTGATCGACAGGTAGATCGCTGACTGATTCTCAGTCGATCGCGAGATGTTTTGTCAATATAAAATACAATTGTAAAATAGAAAAGTGATTTCAATTTCATTTCATTGCACTGTTTCCCACACACGATACCTGTGTTGGGAGCCCAAGTATACTTCCGACCTGTGTGTATTTAATTTTTCATTTATTCATGAAATTGCTGCGTGCATGAGAGAGCGAGCGAGCGAGAGAGAGAGAGAGAGAGAGAGAGCGCGCAAGAGAGAGAGTGCAGGCATGCGCAATGACGTGCAGGTAAAACCGGGGGGGTAAATGTTTTACCAAAAAGTCATATATAGAAACTATGCTACGAGTATTAAGCGCATTTGATGAAGCTGCAGCTACTTTTCTCTGCTCCTCTCTGCTGTCATGACTGTGCGCATCGCGGGGGACGAGACACACCAACAAACAGCGCAAACGCACACGCACACACACACACTTGCACTGGAGCGCCAGCCACCACGCGAACCTTTTTACTTTTTACTTTTAGTGCTACAGCACACAGTTGATACGTGATCTGTACGGACCGAGGTGGGAACACACGTGACCCGGTCAAACAGTCGGTTGGACTTTACTCCGTTCACTCTCACCGTGTCTGCAGCTAATTTAACAAAAGCAAAATCATCTCACAGCAGCCTGCTGTAGTCTGTAGTCTGCATTATTTTTTACAGAACTCTCATTTATTATTTTCTGTTTGTTGTGTGAGTATTAAATGCGTTTGTAGGCTGTTGGTAAAGGCTATGGCTCACTATGTGGACTGGTAGATCTCGGCAGACTGGTAACTTTAAAAGTAGATCTTGGTTCAAAAAAAGTTGGGCACCCCTGCGTTAGTGCATAACTCAACATTGTTCAGTTACGTATAACACGTAAAGCTCACTTTTTCAGTTCATTCCCCGTCCACGAATCCCTCGAATTCTTCTTCTTCAGTGTCCGAATTGAACAGTTGGGCGAGTACGGCATCCAACATGCCTGGCTCCCTCTCGTCATTATCCGAGTCAGTGTCGCTGAGCGCCGTGTACAACCAGTATGGATCAACCAATTAACCAATTGATCCATATATAAGGCGCTCCGGATTATAAGGCGCACTGTCGTTTTTTGAGAAAATTAAAGGCTTTTAAGTGCGCCTTATAGTGCGGAAAATACGGTACTATTGGTGTTGCTATGAGTCAGTGCTCTGACTCACACCTTCATTAACTTTAAATGCAAATATTTATTAAATATTGATGATGTAAACATCTACAAACCCCAATTCCAGTGAAGTCGGGACGTTGTGTACAACGTAAATAAAAACAAAATACAATGATTTGAAAATCCTTTTTTAACCTATATTGAATACACTACAAAGACAAGATATTTAATGTTCAAACTGATACACTTTATCGTTTTTTGTTGTTGTTGTAAATATTCAATCATTATTGTTGTAAATATTCAATCACGTTCCAACAAAGCTGGGACAGGGGCAACAAAAGACTGGGAAAGTTGAGGAATGCTAAAAAAAACCCTGTTTGGAACATTCCACAGGTGAACAGGTTAATTGGAAACAGGTAAGTGTCATGATTGGGAATAAAAGGAGCATCCCCGAAAGGCTCAGTCGTTCTCCCTAGGGAGACGAATAAAGAAACCTTGACATTGACCTTGACAAGCAAGGATGGGGCGAGGTTCACCACTTTGTGAACAACTGCGTGAACAAATAGTCCAACAGTTTAAGAACAACTTTTCTCAATGTACAATTCAAGGGATTTAGGGATTTCATCATCTACAGTCCATAATATCATCAAAAGATTCAGAGAATCTGAAGAAATCTCTGCATGTAAGAGGAAAGGCTGAAAGCCAACACTGAATGCCTGTGACCTTCGACCCCTCACTGCATTAAAAAGTGACATCATTCTGTAAAGGATATCATCACGTGGGCTCAGGAACACTTCAGAAATCCATTGTCAGTTAACACAGTTTGTCACTACATCTACAAGTGCTACATAAAACTCTACCATGCAAAGCCAAAGCCATATATCAACAACACCCAGAAACACAGCCGGCTTCTCTGGGCTTGAGCTCATCTGAGATGGACTGATGCAAAGTGGAAAAGTGTGCTGTGCTCTGATGAGTCCACTTTTCAAATTCTTTTTGGAAATCATAAACGTAGTGTCCTCCAGGCCAAAGAGGAAAATGACCATCCAGATTGTTATCAGCGCAAAGTTCAAAAGTCATAATCTGTGATGGTATGAGGGTGTGTTAGTGCCCATGGGTAACATGCACATCTGTGAAGGCACCATTAATGCTGAAAGGTACATATAGGCTTTGGATCAACATATTCTACCATCCAAGCAACATGTTTTTCAGGGACGTCCCTGCTTATTTCAACAAGACAATGCCAAGCCACAACTCTGCACGTGTTACAACAGCGTGGCTTTGTAGTAAAAGTAAACATAAGCCGTTTTCACATATGCACTCCGGATAATATCTAGATATTTACAGGAGGACTTCTCCAGAGATTCTCCCGACCTAGCCGTTCACATATGCTCCTCACAGCGGGGGACTTTCCCTGTCAGAGGGGAGGAGGCGTGGGGGGATTTCCTGAAGTAAGACGTGACATAAATAAACAACGTGGAAGTAGCGGCTGAAGCAACAGAGTCCACTACACGACGCTATAATGAGAATATTTGCCTTTATATCAATGCTATGTGTAATCCAACGGAATGACAACATCCACAAAAGAGAGGAGAACAACATACTGACGAACAGAAAACACAATGCAGCCGTTTAATTAGAGCACGGAGATCGTAGAGGTCCCATGCAGACACTTTAGCCAGTCACTATATGAACGTCATTCTCTTTTCAATGGCTGAAATTGAAAATCTCCGGAGTATATTCGGCCGCGTTCAGACATCAGCTCCTCTGGATTATTTGCGGAAAAAATACTAGGGGTCTGGCAGGATAAACTCCGGGTAATATCGGAGTAAAAAATTCGGCTGTTGCATTCACACATACAGCTCCTCCTGGAAATCTCTAGAGTTTTTCAGGAGATTTCCATATGTGTGAAAAGGGTTATACTGTAAGGTAAGGAGAGACTGAAGAATCTCAGAGATATGTTAATTATAGCTGACGAAAGCAAAACTGGAAAAAAGTTGAGAGAAAAGAAGGAAACACTGAAAAGTGGTCCTATCGTTCTACTTAACAAAAACAAAAAAAGCATAACTTGCCATTACAGCTGGAGAGGAAATGTGGGGAGACACTGTGGATTACATGCACTAAGCTACCAATGTGACAATGACTGTAGCCTCTGTACAAGGGGCACCTGCTGTACCAGCTGAGCTGAACCAGCACCTTTTAACTGGAATCATGGCCTAGAAAATATTCATATGTTCATGTGGTAAATATTTTTCATTTAGATACAATTTTAAACAAAGTCTACTCTTTATGTACAGAAACAAAATAGATAAACTGTCCCTATTTATGTGTTCTATTGTGCCACATAGTTGGCACAAGAATTCCCATTTAACTCCTCAGTGCAGTTGAAAACACATCTGAGTCTGCACTTTTTTTTTTTTTTTTTTTACCTGTGCTGAAATGCCAATGAGCAGCAACCACTTCTGTTTTGCATCAGTGCGATAGTTGATGATCTGGCAGCCTGCCAGACTGGAATGGCGGTCAAAGACTTTGACTGGCTGAGAGTCACCCTCCATGCTCCAATGATAGACTGCATTGTCTGTGACTAGGGCAACAGTGTTTAGGGAGATCCATTTCCAGAAGCTCACGTCATCTGTCATCGTATGAGCCTTCATTTTACTCTTCATCTCAATGTTAAAGATCTGCAGGGTCTTTGCGGCTGAAAGAATTCAGAGTCAAGGTTAACAGTGAAATAGATAAACCCTGTAACTTCCTGAATAATCAAAATAATAATAATTATTACAATACTAAAGCAACCACACACAAAACACAATATACTTTGGCAGTAAAAAGCACATTTGGGAATTCAAGACTCAATTTCTGCAGACATGTCAGGGTTTGGTTTGAGTGAAAAAAGACCATAACAAAAGCCAGTACCACTGTCAAGACAAGTGACACAACCAACAAAGGGGTAACCACATTAGTGATTTATCTGCATTCAGTTAGGTCTCATGGGAAAAATAGTTGGCTTTATATGTGCAGGTTCAGCATCTAGGTGAAAAAAGTACATCTACTGCTTTAATCATTTAGATGGTTACTGACATGACTATCACTTTATTTTTTTTCATAGAATAGAAAATTGTGAGTTGCTTAAATGTTGGGTTAGCCTGTAAAGTTACATGCCTGGATCTTGTATTTTCCTCAGCAATTTGTGAACAAACACACCCTCATCAATAAGGTACAGTGGTTCAATTCTGATCTACTGAATCAAACCAGATCAATAAAGGACAAATTCTGCTTAGAACTATAGCACCCAGTGCAAGTCAAAATCACGCTTTATGTTATGTGTCCAGTTGTAACCCTGACCACCTGATGTGAAACTCTAGGCATGCTGTTGAAGTCCATATGGAATTTACATCAAATTGTGTCCTTATGGTCTGAATGCAGATTAGCAACAGAAGCACACAAATAGATATAATGAAGGGGAAGATGCACTCACACCCTTTTGTTTTAATCCTCCAGTTAAGTCTCACTGAAGTATATGAATAATAATGTCTTGAAATCTAGATCTGGGTGTCAAACTTGCGTCCCTCATCTGGTCCACGAGAAGTTTATGGGAAAGTGGGGACATTTTGAAAATGAGATTTTTATAAATCTAAATATTTTCTTTACATTTTCACCCAGCTGTTAAAAACTATGTATAATTAGCAAAGTAAGAGTTAATTATGATGATACCATAAATTAATCAAATGTTGCACTTTCAACTATATTCTCAGCAGGGAGAAACATCATAAAAAGTGCTTTATTGCTGCTCCTGCATTTTGTTAGCTCTGCAAATACATTGTTAAAAAAGAGAGAGGCTGGCACAGAATGCAACTCAAGAAAGATGGTACGAGCAGTATTACTGTTTTCTTATTTTTTCAAAACAAGTTCCCAAGATTTGATCAGAGCTACAGGACAACACCCTGATGGTTTTTACCAGTGTGTCCTGTCTTGAGAGATAAATTCATGTCTGCCTTTTTGGGACCATTTTTTATTCTATAATGCCTAGCATCAAATTACCCAAAAAAGACATAATTTACATCAAATAAACTCTGTATGTACAGAGCAAGCTTTGTCTGTGATGAACCTAAACAAGCCTATGAAGGTATTTGTGGAGCAGAACTCCAGAGCACCTGTGACAGTGGACTTTATATTTGTAGAAAATAGTCACACAACTGTATCAGTACACTTTGAAGTCACAGATTAAAATGCTTTAGGGGTTGCAATTTTCTGTCTGTCCCACAAACACAACACAACAGTAACAACTTGTCAAATTTTTCTTTGCAGGTGCACAAATCCTTTCTCACTTATCACAAATTAGGAAACTGAAATGCTCACGTTTTTGTTACAGTTGTTGCAGTGAATATGGTGCAAAACACATTTTCACGAGTCTCGAATGCTGGTTTTCTGCTCACAAATTACAAGTTTCTTACAAGTTTACCTTGACCACACCCAAAACAAATTTCATTTGTTCCCCAACTCCTTTTCATTCTTCTTCTGAGTGCTGGGTCTCTAGCTGTCGGCACCAGGGCACCTACGAACTAGATTGGCTCAGCTTTGAACCAGAAAGCTAACATTAAGCTAGTGAGATTCAAAGTCAATAACTTGGCGTACTTTTAACAAACAATAAATATAATTTGATTGTATGTTAACAACAATAATAGCTAGCTATCCAGCACTGCCATTATCCCCAAATAAAATATCAAGATTTTCAACATATGTAGGCCTTAACGTATCAACAGGACTAAAACCCTTTTCACACATACGGAAATCTCCTGAAAAACTCCAGAGATTTGTCTACCCGGACGCATTTTTCGCCAGACCCCTAGTATTTTATCCGCAGAATATCAGAGTGAGCTGATAACTGAACATCAGCATACACTCCGCAGATTTCAATTCGAGCCAATGGGACCCGAGTGACGTTTATATAGTGACCTGCTAAAGTTTCTGACCACTACGATCTCCGTGCACGTAATGAAACGGCTGCATTATGTTTTCTGTTCGTCAGTATGTTGTTCTCCTCTCTTTAGTGGATGTTGTCATTCCATTGGATTACACATAGCATTGATATAAAGACAAATATTCTCATCATAACGTCGTGTAGCGGACTCTGTTGCTACGGCCACTACTTCCACGTTGTTTATTTACGTCACGTCTTATGTCGGGAAATCCCCCGCCCACCCTCCCCTCTGACAGGGAAAGTCCCCCGCTGTGAGGAGCATATGTGAACGGCTAGGTCGGGAGAATCTCTGGAGAAGTCCTCCTGTAAATATCTAGATATTATCCAGAGCGCATATGTGAAAATGGCTTAAATGTGTTGCGTACAGGCAGCCGAAGGTATTCTGAACAGAACGCATAACAGCAAAGAATGTCACAAAACGAATGAAATAATATTTGCTTATTTACTTTAACTAAAGCATTTGCCTTTATTAAATAACACTGATGTAACATCATCATTAATATGCAAACAGCGTTGTATTGACCATAGACTGTAGTGTTGACAGACATGCAGTCTGAGAGTGACGCCGAGCGGCCATCACCCAGCTTTGATGTTGAAAATTACAATATCTAGCATTGATTCAACACAAGGTAATATATTTAACAACAATAATAATTTCATGCAAAGAAGCATAATTTAATTGCTCTAGTCATCTCCCCTCTCAGACTGCAGTTGAGATTCTTCCCCTCCCACGGTTTTCACCAGCCAAACTTGCTGAATTCTCACAGGAATTAAATTCCCTGGAGGTCTCTTGCTTGGTCAGGAATCAAAGAGGGGGAACTGAAGATGACACACATATACATTTTGTTCATGACTTGAAAGTAATTATTCAGAAATCCTTAGTGCAAACATCATTAGTACATAGTTAGTGTACACAACATGTTGAGTCCATGTTGTTACGTTAAGGCTAGGGCTGACAGTAGCCGACACAGGTTTGTGAATATCTTGATATTGATTTGGGGATAATGGCAGTGCTGGACAGCTAGCTAGTATTGTTGTAAAACATACGTCCAAATGATATTTACTTTGTTAATAGTACGCAAAGTTATTGTCTTAAAATCTCGCTAGCAAAGCATTAGCTTTCTGTTGTTTGTAGACCGACTGCTAGAGACTCCGTACTCAGAAGAAGAACGAAAAAGGAGTTAGGGGGACCAATGAAATCTGTTTGGGGGTTGGACAAGGCAAACTCTACAGGTGCACAAATCATTTTTACACCATATATCTCAGTAATTGTTGAGCAAAGGTGATTTGTGATCCTGTAGAGGCAGGGGTGGCGAGTACTTGAAATATGTGAGTGGAAAACCAGCATTTGAGACTCATAGCGGCTGATTCAAGCAGTTGCAGTTATTGCCCTGCGTTCGTGCTAATATTCGTGAAAAAAGTATTTGTTAGAAAGTATTCCACTTATAGACCCTAACACACCAAGCAGACAGCAAAGAACTAGTGGAGACGAAGGCCGCCTGTGGCGTCGCCTCTCGCCTTGGCCAAAAAGTTGCACTTGAACACACCTCAAAGACTCAGCTCGTTCGTTCTGCGCATGTGAGGGGTGGAGGTAGCTTGTTGCTATGATGCGAGAAGACAATTTTCACACCGCTGTCGTGCACCACTCGTATTATAGGTCGTCTACTAATGGAGAATAATGTCTGATAAAAAGTAGAAAATGGCGCTGGCGTTGTCAGCTTCTAGTCGTAGTAGAAAAAGAAAAGAAGAGGAGGAGACAAATAAGGAGAAACCGCACTAATGGGTGAAAGCATGGATACTACAGCGACATGCTCAAGGGGCTTTCCTGAACCTGTGAGGAGAGCTGGAGTCTGGAGCTGTTGCCGAATCGGCCAAAAAGGCAGATGGGTAGCGATTACGGCTGCACGATATTGGAAAAAACTGACATTGCAATATTTTTTTTTCCTGCAATATATGTTGCAGTATATGACCATCTCTCTTGGTGTCTATGGTACCACTCTGAAACAAAACCGTCAGAAATGTTTGGATCCTGCCCAAATGTTCACTTTCTAGGAAGATTCAAGCAGCCATATTCTTTAACCCTAACCCGAGGTTTTTGATCTCATTAATGAATCAAATGATGGAAACAGAGAAGCTTACTGCTTCACTCTGTTCAGCTCCCTGACTCCTGAAGAAATGATGATTACAGACTCTCACCTGTCTGCCTCTGTGAGTTTTAATGATGTTTATCTCCGTTAATATTGATATTGATCTATAATATTTCCTACAAAGTGACATTAGGCCAAATAATATTACGGGGATATTAATTAAATATGTTAACGTGCTGCGCTCCCCCAGCCTGAGAGAGAGAGACACACAGTGGGAGAGGCTGCACAGACACACAATGGCTCAGAGTTTGTCCTTTCCCTGCGTTTTGCCCTTTTTGCCTTTAACCCCTTATATGATGTTAACTATAAGCAAACTGTCAGATTGTCAAAATCCCTGCTCTGCACCGCTCACTTCACCGCTCCCTCTCTCTCAGTCGCTCAACCACTCACGCACGCCGCCCTGCCCGACCCTAACAGCAGGTGAGATGACAGAGTGCGGTACAGAAGGTGCTCTAACCATCAGTAAAGAGTACGACACCTCTGTAGTGACTTCTCATTGAAAGTTGTTTTAGAATAAATTGTAGGCTTCACTTCCATTCATCAAGATCGTTGGTTATGTTTTTTAATTAGTAGTAATTACGCGTCCCACAGCATGCAGCGTGTGATATTTAATGATCAAACTGATACACTATATGTTTTGTAAATATTCACTCATTTTGAACTTGATGCCTGCAACACGTTCCAAAAAAGCTGGGACAGGGGCAACAAAAGACTGGGAAAGTTGAGGAATGCTAAAAAAAAACCTGTTTGGAACATGCCCCTGTCCCAGCTTTTTTGTAACGGGCATCAAGTTCAAAATGAGTGAATATTTAAAAACAATAAAGTTTATCAGTTTGATAGGCTGAAAACGATTTGCAAATCATTGGAATTGGGGTTTGTATTTAAATGAATTCTCATCTAGATCTATTAGTAATGTGAATGGGCTTATACAGGCTACATAAACTTCATTGAAAGCTTCAAATATATTTTGCGGCGTCAGACAGATTGTTTGTTTTGGGGGGGGGGGGGGGGGGGGGGCTGCCAGCAAAAATGGCTCTTTTGATAGAAAAGGTTACTGATCCCTGCAATAAGAATAACTGGATGAGTTTTCCTTTCTTAACAATCAGCAAAGGAGTTGTAGACGTTTTGAGTTAATTTCCCTTACTGCCCATCGCACATCCTGCGATGTAACTATTGCTCCAGTCCCTCCAGGATTTTGTGGACTTTTTGGGGGATTGTTGCGGCCTAAAATGCAACTTAAAAAAAAAATTGCAATGCAAGTTGCAATTTTTTTAGGTGTTTTTTTTTGCAATTAAATTGTGGCAGGAAGCGAAAATTGCAACAATAGTTACGATTTGTTTTTTTATGTAAAAAATAGAGACTTTTCATTATTAAACTATTTTCTTAGACACACTTTGATGTGATTGAGTGATGCCTAGATTTTAACCTGAGCAGAGCCATTAGCTTTGTGAAGTTACATATTCCTCTGCTGCACTCAGTGACATCTCTCTCTTTCTCTCTCTGACACACACACTCACTTCATCTGATTTCATTAGACATCCAAATTCATATTTTGCCTTAAGCTTTTAAAACACTTTAAACATTTTACGACTTTTTATTCCTGAATATTTTCATTAATACACACACACACACCCCGTTTGTTTTGCATTCAGACAAGCTCTATCCCTGCTTATTTATTTAACTCGCCTTGCGTCTTTCAGCCTCTGTCACTGATTTGTCTTGTATGTTGTCCGTGTGTTCCAGTCATTCTCCTGGTGTGTTTTGAGGTAGATCGATGACTTTTGTTTGTGTTCCACCACAACGCTGCATAGTGTGCAAAAAAGTTTACCCCTGCTTCTGTGCAGAACATCGGGGAATTGCCTTGCACGGTCCTTAGCTGTTATTATTGTAGGTAAATGTGCAACGTTTGTGTCTGACATGTCTGCATCTCAAGGAAGTGAGTTTGGTCAATGGTCACCAACTTTGATGACGTATGGCTCGCCGTTTTCGCGGGGGACTGCTATGATCGGTGAAACTCGCGGGGGAAACTATTTTGATTGGCCACATTTGCAGGAAGGTTGCGGTTATTGGACAAAATTGCAAGGTCGGGGGGATTGGTTGAATTTGCGTTAATTGCTGCGATGGCCACAAGAGCCGGACAAGAGCCGGACACACCGCAAAAACTAGAGCAACGACCGCTCACCGATGGTCCAACTAGGACAAACGGCCAATGATCTCCTTGGTGTGTCAGGGCCTTAAGTTCTACTTTTTTATTTGTTGCTACAAACCCCAAATCTCTCCCATCTTTTATCATTATTGTACTCATTGTAAAATGGGTTGCTATAGTCGTGAACGGCAAAATTTATAATATACTGTATGAGTGAATAATCACAAAGACATTTAAGTCATCATTAGTGAATGACAAAACCTTCAAATTAGAAATAGATGGGTTTTTTTTACATTTTGCAGAGATAGCATAATGTTTTCTGTATAACTTTTTCAGATTTGTTCATGTTTACCCCTCTGCTTGATGTACTTTTACATTTTTATGTGTTAACATGCAGTGCTAACTGATAGGTACAAATAACTGATCTGTGCATTGCTGTAAAAAATGTATAAAGGTCTAAAATACATTTACAACCAATGAATACCAATACAGAGTAAATGATCACAGCATTTAAACTGTGTGTGTAGGCACTCTGTAGAAATATTAGGACGTTTCTTAAAGTGTTCTTGAAATTTCATTGTGGTTGTCTACTTTGTATCAAACAGTGTTTTGACTTTTCTCCTTTCACTCAATAATTTATTCATTTATCTTGATCATCTGGTGGTTGCCTGTGACATCAGTAGCTTAATGTTGATAACATTGCCCCGCGGCCTGCTTCGTTATCTACACTTGTTTTTGTATATAACAACAGACAGATTTATTTTGGTGTTTCTAATGTTGATTTACATAGTTGGGTATAACAAATACTGTTACAGAAATGATGTTTCTTTTTCTGTGTTTAGACTGTTGTACTCAGACTTTTTTTTAAATAACTAACTATCCTACTAAAAAGTTTGTTCAGATGTATCTGACTTGCTTGACATTATAGTTGGACTAGTAAAGTATAGTGTATAGTGAAGAAAAGTAAGGATGGCAAGTTATTGAGATGCATTGTGAGTCAAGCTGCCTAAATGCAGTCACAGCTAGCTCAGGAGTGGAATAAATCATTTACTTTCAGGCCAATCCTAATGCAAAAAATGTTCTGTTCAGTCCAGCGTCGCAAAACTCTGAAACCCTATTGTGTATGGTGAAATTTCTGAGCAAATTTTTTTTTCTAGTTTTTGTAGAGCACATTTTAAAAGAATGTGAATTAACCGGTCTCTGCTGGCTGACATCATATACGTCGACTATACAATATTTATTCATGAACTTCTTCATAGAGTGTTGTTAAAAGGCAGGTGAATATCTTTCTTTTTTCTTTTTAAAGGAAAAATGTTTGTCTCCAGGATTGCCATGAATATATAAGTCAACTTCTGGGAGGCATTCAACACGGCAATGAATCAAGCTGAACTATTGTCCAAGATAACTAAAAAGTACATGCATGCAACTGCTTTGGGGTCAAATTATTATGTAAACCTTAACTTTTTGATAACTTAAACATTTTTGATAATGGAAGGAAGGTTCTTTATACAATTTACAACATTAGTTCTGAGAATCCTAATCATATTTTAGCAGAATTGGTATTGTACCCTTACATATCCCAAAATTAATCGATATCGAATGGAATCAGGAATTAAATCAGGAATTCAATCAAATTGGGAACTTGTGAATCAAATTGGGAACTTGTGAATCAAATTGGGAAATTGTGAATCAAATCGATTCAAGCAATCAGTGGTGATACCCAGTCCTACTCGGAAGATTAATACAGTATATCTTCTTCTTTAAATTCTTCTTCATACTCTTTCCCATCTTTGCTGTGCACAAGATTTGTTTGAAAATAACAAAAGGTCGGCCTGGTATTGACACCTGTCCCAAATAAAGGAAGAGTCATTTCATTGACTGAAGTTAATAAAAGCCTGGCTGTTCATAGAATAGTTATGGTATTCAGTGTAGTATAAGGGAAAAAAACACTCCTTTAAACTGCCTTCATTTGTATATTCCCTGCTTCTTATCATTTAAATAAAAGCATTCATAGAATGAATTCATTTGCAAACATTTCAGTATGGTGAATACAGGTTAACACTTTCCAACTCATAAAATGTAAAATTCAACTCACCGTCTGCAAACATAAGAAGCAGTAGGAAATGAAAAGAGCAAAAACAAGCAAAATAGACAAAGCATTCATGACAGCATGACATTTCACTGGTGCTGAGGTTTTAAATTATTATTTTTTTAAACACTATCTTGTATTGCACATTCAAACTTTTTACACTACACTTTAGTTAATTGACCTTTCTGACAAACACAAATGGAGTGGTCTGCATATGAACATAAAAAAGAGGCAGTCTATGACAATTACATACAACTGACTGACAACACAAACACAATTAATATAAATGATCCTATGTTTTCAAACCCACCATTTCTATTTGCTTCCAGAAGCACTAAACACTTCTCTATAGCTTGCGCATGAGGCATGAAGTGATAACCATGCTACATATTCATTGTAGCAGAGCTTACCTTTAAGGGCAATTACTTTGCTGGCAGGATTCATGATGGCACTGTCTGCCGAGATGGGCCTGCGTATGGGGTTGTTGGGGTCTGCCAAATCAATGATGACAACCTGGGCCTGCTCACCTACTTTCTCCCTTATACAGATAAACTTGTCCGACTCCATGGTAAGAGTACTGAATCCAATGTTGGCTGGGTTAATTCCAAGGTTCTGGAGCTGAAATATAAGATATGTTTATTGTCATTGTACAAGTACAACGAAATATTGTTGGAGCAAGCCTGTAGATGCCTAATATCAGAAATATACAAATATACAAATACTAAAACCAAATATTCAAGTAAGAAATACAATTAAATAATATGATATAGTATACAATTAATTTGGAGGTGACAGGTAATAAATATATAAATATATTTTTTATTATTTTATATATATATATATATATATATATATATATATATAAAAGCACATGCAGTAATAGTAGCAGTTCATGCCCTACACTGTTAAATATGAAGAATTATAAGATCATTATAGTACAGGACTTGTACTATATGCAATATATATGAGTGACAGTGTTGGCTTACTCAACCCACCAGCCAAGGTGGCAGGTAGGTTGAGCAAATAATCAGCCCAACAGAGGAATTTGTTATGGACAACTTCCCAGAGTCCTAGGGAGCAGTCACACTGGCAATCCGTACAGTGCCTCAGCACGCTTTACCAATGAAGTCCAGTTCATTTGACCAGTGTGACCACTCCGTACCATGCTCAAGCAGGATACACATCCTTGGCCCTGGCACGTTTCGGAGAGGTGTGCTTCAGCACGGTACAGTTCATGCACGAGCACAAGCAGGCCCGGTTTGTCCTGGAGCAGTGTGACCGAAGGCCATGCAGGCCAGCGGGGGAATGAGTGGGGGGACAATCGTGCTTAAGCACGGTATGGAACAACATTGTCAGTGTGGCCGCGGTCCTAGAGTCCTGATCTTCTGCTTGCCCCTTCATGTCAGAATGGTTAACAATGTTTCCAGTTATGCATTGTGTGCTGGAATAGCTTGACTGAGTTTCATTTGAGCCCAGTTAGCAGGGATTTGCATCTCTGGTAGTATTTCGGTGGTCGTGCATCCCGCCCTCATTTTCCCCTGAGACGGGAAATCTTTGTATTCCTGAGTCTGAAAAGGAGCCTCAGATGACGCAAAAATCGTCATTTAGCGCCATTGGCAGCTGTTGCGGTTAGCGGTAGTTCCTCATATTTTCGACCACTGAAGCTACAGACCAATCACAGATCAGTGGGTGGGAACTCACTCCCAGAATCGAAATCTAACGTCCACCATATTGCTTGGAAGCTATGCTAACAGGCTCTATGGAGAAAGCTGATAAGAATGGCGAAAAAATTATCTTTCAACTTCAAACTGAGATGGATGAAGGGGATTTTGAAGGTCTTGTGCTCAAATCGGATGTTCATGGCTATCGCTACGTGGCGCAATATAGCGGCGAAGCAGCTGGTGCCGACAGGCGGGTGTTATGCCTCGGTTGATGTGCCAGTGAGGACGAGGAGTTGGGGCAGGCTCGAGCTGGGGCAGACTGGTAGTGTCGGTGCTCTCACTGTTTGCCTATGGACACAGACATAGAGTCTGTTTTCTGCCAGGAATTTCCAAAATGCCAATTCCTTCTGGAAGAAATCTCTGAATCAGTTGAGGAAACGGTGTTGAAGTAAATGTCTGTAAATAGAGGAGCTTAGTGGGAGTGGCCTGCGTTGCTGTGCATTCTGGGATTTGGTGTCTTTCATCCACATGAGCCAAAAAGACACTTTCTGCCTTTTCTCAGTCAAGAAGGCACCAACTTCAAAATGTATTTCACATTTCTACTACATATATGACCCAATGTCAATACAGATTCATGTTTCAACGGGTGAAGTATCCCTTTTAAGTGTTTTGTGTTCAAGGCTCATAACTCGCATACCATTATCCTTAGGAAAGTAATATTCGCACAGCATGTTCGTTGGATTAAACTGATCGCTTGCTGTGCTGTAAACTGTATTCAATTTAGAGGTTCGCTACTCTAAACTAGGGATGTTAATGATTAATCATTAATCGATTATTCGCTGTTAAGAATTTAACCGATTAAAAATGTATTCACCGGGAAGCTGTTTACAATTTTACTGGCAGTCACATGTAATACCATTTTATACCAAAAGAGGGCATCCGTCACCTTTGCAACTAAGAAAACAACTGTTTTAGGCTTCTGTTATAGGCCCTGGCCCTTTCCGAATAGCCACAGTTCAGTATGGAGTTTCAGTATACTGAACTTTCGTGGTCATTCAGTATGCATCTTTTAGGTCCACCTCAGTATACTGAACATTTCAGTATGGATACTAACTTCCAGGTTTCATGCAGTATGGATCGGATGCATCCTTTCAGGAAATTAATTGTATTTTACCACCCACAATGCTGTGCGAAATTAATCGTCACTTCACGTCCGCCTCCAAATCAAAACAAACAAGCATGGATTAATAGAATCAATTTTTAATCTAGAGTTAAAGTCCAGACTGAAATCACTACTTTTAATTAACAATAGATAACAAATGTCTGCATTATTATAAAACCTTTCCCCCTCTATTTAAATAATGATTTCACTATTTAAATGTGTCTTTATTGGTTTATTTTATATTCTGTATATTACTGTCTTTCATTTGTACTTTCCTTTATGTACTGTATGTTATTTAGTTATTTAATCTGTTTTTTTTTTACTTTATTTACATTGTGATATTGGTTTTTGTTTACCTGACTGTATATGAAATTACCTAATAATTCACTTTCTTTGTCTACATCTGTAAATTTTGCAATTACTGTACATAGCACAGAATTACTGTACATAGCACAGACTCTTGCACTCAATTACTGTACATAGCACAGACTCTTGCACTTTCTGCTAATTTGCACTTCTGGTGAGATGCCAAACCTCATTTCGTTACTCTATACTTGTATATGTGTAATGACAATAAAGTTGAATCTCATCTCATATGAGCATTACTCTTCTTGAAATACGTAAATGAAGTCACTTCCTTACTGAATGAATCAGACGAAGAAGGAACAAATATCTGCCTACTGTGCGCGCCTACTGAATAGTAGGTACTAACAGTATACAGCACGGATAGTAGGTACTACTGCCTACTGCCTACTGAAAGATTGAGTAGGTCCTTGGCAATTCGGATACAGCCCCTGACACAACAAGCAGACGGCAAAGAACTAGTGGCGATGAAGGCCGCCGACAAAGGTTGTACATGATGGTGAGTAGAGTATTTTATGAGCTTACACCTCACTCCTGAACATGCAGCTTTGCAAATTTGCCTGAAAAACTAAATAATTAAGTGTATTGCGAAGAGGCTCAAATGGTTTTATTTCACTTTTAAGGAGTTTCATTCGGTCAGCCTTGTTAGTCTAGAAACAGTAGTAGCGCCCGATTGGTATTGTTTTGTTAGCAGCGCCGTTAAATAAGGACCGTCAAAAGACAGAGAGCCTTGTTGTTTTATTAGTTCAAACTGATAGTATTTAATGAATTAATGTTTCAAGTAACTACTGTGCTGCCTAAGCTCTACTCTTTTTTCCAGATAATTATTAAAGAAAATTAACGGATATTCAAAAAGAGTTATATGAAGGACTGATTACAGAGGAGAATCTTCTGATATAATCTTCTGATATAATGTCCTTTAAAGCAGACAGAACTCCTTGTTTAGATGGAATACCCACAGAAGTTTATCAGAAATGTTTGGGCTTAATTAAGAAAACATTACTTTCCTGTTTTAATTTTACATATAATGTTGGATAACTGTCAAATTCTCAAAAAGAGGGCCTCATTTCACTACACTAAACAGGAAACCCAATGGTCAATATAAGGACACAGTAGATCTTAAGAACTGGAGACCAATCACACTCCAATGCTATCATGTTAAGATACTTACAAAGTGTATAGCCCATAGATTGAAAAAAGTGTTGTCTAATATTATTCATCAGAACCAATCAGGTTTTATGCAGGTTCCCTTCATTGGTAATAACATAAGACAATTGTTGGAAGTTATGGAAAATTGTTAATTAAAGATATTTTTTTGCTGATTTGGAGAAGGCTTTTCAAAAAATTTATTTGGATATTATTTTGAAGTGTTTGGCATTTTTTTTTATTTCAGTGAATTAAGACTCTTGAACAAAAGATTCTTGGATTCCTCTGGAGTCATAAACCGGAAAGAATTAAACATAGTGTCATATTTAATAATAATTATGAATCAGGTGGGTTAAAACTACATAATCTTTAAGTTTTATGCTTTACTTTAAAGGCCACCTTTGTTAAGAAAAAAATGTACTTGCACATGGATTGGTTTTCATCCAAGCTGTTGGAAGGTATTCATCCTCTGTTCCAAAGAAGGCTTTACTCTTTTTTGCAAATCCAACCTCGTCACAGGTTTAGTGGAGAACTTACTGGGAAACGTATCTGTATTTATGAAAGCGGTACTATTTGTTCCTTCCAATCCTTTAATCAACTGTGTTCTGCTCTTTAAATACATTTGATTATAAACTGTTAGTTTGTCAATCAGCTATAAAAAAATCACAGATGGTTACAAAACAGGAAAATTAACCGAAACATATAACTTCCATTTAACACGCTGGTCCTTGGGATATATTTCACACGCTACTTTTAAAAAATGGGAGGATACTTTAGACTGCCCTACACCGTGGAAACTGTTTTTTGGTTCGATATATAAAACAGCTGTTGACTCATACACAATGTACTTTCAATTAAAAATAATTTATAACTTTCTTGCTACTAGAAAAATGTTAAATATTTGGGGTATTAGAAAATAAGATCAATGCAGGTTTTGTTAGAATCTGAGTCAACAGTACATCTTTTTTGGTATTGTTATATGATATCTACATTTAGGGAAGATGTTCAAAAATGTACTTGAAAATGAGTATATATACCTGTAGCTGGATCTATTTTCTGTGATGTTGGGGGATGTCACAGAAACAAGGACCTATACTGTTCATCTAATTATATTATAGAGGAAAAGGTTAATTTACAAGGTAACTGGAGTAGAATCCTATACAGATTTAAGGGTTTGGGTGGTTAGAGTATGCTTTAAGTTGTTTTAATTGAAGAATGTGCGATTTTTTGATCAAGTAGATGTCGCCCTTGAGCACCAGCATTAAAGCAAAAACAAAACAAAACAAACTGCTGTTTGACACCTCCTCTATTCTGAAGCCTCTGCACTCCTCCAGCAGCACACCTCCAACCCCTCTCCAATCACGATCACATGAAGGAGTTATGAATTAGAACACACAACTAATCACCATTAAGCACAAGAGGCAGACAAAATTGTCCTTTGCTCGAGCTGCAAGTGCCTGCGGCGTGCATTGTTGTGTTATTGCTAATGTTAACACACTTTGGTTAACTCAAAGCTTTATATTGCACATAAATTGACACAGAATGATCATGATCTAAAGACAACTTACATGACATCAAAATTAGCAGTGAGTAGGCTAGTTTATTCTTCTTTTCTCTAGACCTTGACTTAAACAGCTGTCCAAACATGATGTAAACACAGCTCTGACAAAAGTTCAGCTGGCAGGACTCACGCTTCTCACTCATTGTAGACAGTCTGACTCAGAGACATATTTATGTTTTTGTAAAATGTTGCTCTTTCTTCCTTTAAGATGAAGATTTCATACCATTTAAGGGGGCGCTGCAGTAACTATAATACAAGTGTATTTCAAAATTTGTTTTTCTTTTTAAACTTGAAAAATAACTTCCTCTACATAATTTTCCTGAAATACTTGCATATGGTTCTTTTTGCTCCACCATGTGGCTGTTGGCAACACACTTGTGCTTTCTTTAGTGAACTTATACTTTAAGGTTGTACCAATTGACAGATGATTGCCTACAGGTGGTGCTCAAGGACTTTAAATATTTTAGCTGCAGATTAGAGGTAGAAAAAGCTGCAAAAGAGACTGTGGTAGCGATGGCTGCAACAGCCATGTCTGTTTTGGTAGCTGCTAATGCTCACAGCTTTGCCAGCTCTCACACTGCAATTTCTTCAGTTTTTTTAAATCATTCACCAGAAACACAAGTGTATTAACTTTATTGAGATTGAGTATATCGAGTATTATGTTAATAACATCAATAATAACAATATTCAATAGTCGATAATAAGATAATAATGTTAGGCTACCGATGAACAGAACACGCTGTCAGTAAAATCAGCATCCCGTTTCATTAACATTTAGCTCAGTGCATGGACCTAATTATCCTGGGGGTCTTCCATAAACGTAGCCAAAGAAAGCCAAGCTCACCTGTCACTTGCCTCAAGTGGTTCCATGAACACAATCCAGCCTTAATTAATCAGGACTTACTTAAGTCAGGCTTGCATAGTCTCGCTTTGTGCACGCACCTGATGTTTACAAAAAGCCCAAATGAATGGATGAATGAAAAGACGATCAAATGAGTCACACAGAGGGGAGAGTAAGAGCAATGTTTTTTCAACAGCTGAACCAACGCTGCTGAGTGAGCTGTTCGAAGAATTTAAAGATTTTATTACAAAAAAAAGGTAAAACTCCAAATAATAATAATCCAGGGAGATGGCATGGTAGAAAAATACCGACAGACTAAATGATCAAGTTATGCATGTTTCAGTTCATGTGCATTTGACTTTACATTATTCTGTATCTTTTATTGAAACTGTCTATCTATTTTAATGCACTTTGAATTGCCTCTGTATGAAATCTGCTGCACAAAAAACCTTAACTTTCATTGCAAATGTTTTAATAAATTAACGTTTAGGATAGATACAGATACCTAATTTGATTCTTTAAAAACATAATTCATCCCAAGGGAAATTGAAGCATCCAACAGCTGCTCATAAGATCTAACACCTGCAACAGCTCTCACACTCATGGTTTAACAATCATTACCTGATTTCACATTCTCTATCACAGTGAACATTAAACATGCTCAATGATAACAACCACATTACTGGACAATGACTTTAACTTTATTAACACACTTTTCTTAACTGGACTAACCTTCCCACGAGCCTTTGCTCCACAAACTGTCCGATCTCAGAGCGACTGTCCATTTAGGGTCACTACAGTATAAAACCCTTTATACTATAGAAATCAGATTAAAAATGATACTTGTATAATATAGAGCAGACCTCTGTTACAGCTGCACAGAAGCCTTTATGGTACTGCAGTGTGTGAATGGAGGTAGTTTATAATGAGTCTGTGCATAGCCTACTTTAAGGTAATTGTTGTAATATATTAAAGTGACCAAGTCACTTTAATCATCACTTGTTACTTTATCATGTCATTCTCTTCAAATACTGTCTCAATTCTCAATTCCCCCCAGTTAACTTATACCCCGTTTTTATTTTTTATTTTTATTTATCTTATCTATTCTGTTTAATGTGTATTTGAGCTTGTCTGTGCTGCTGTCACGCCCGAATTTCCCCTCTGGGGATCAATAAAGTACTATCCTATCCTATCCTATATTCTTATTAAAGTGTCCAACTAGTGTGCAGCTGAAAAAGCTGTAAGTCCAATTCCACAGTGGTCAATACAGTGAAATTTCAGTTTTATTGTCATAATATTTTCAAAATAAATAGAAGGAGATGCCATTTATACCAGGTTGAATATTGTTTTTTCCTTTCATTCACTCTCTAATTTTTGTATTTATTAAATTCTCACTCAATTTCCATTTTAGTACTGCTTTATTGGCATCTCTCTCACTCTCTCTCACTGTATGCCTGTAGCTCTTGTTTTACCAGCCAATCAGAGACAGAGTAGGGTGTGTCCTTGTGGGATGTGAATTATTTATTGGGCTTTTTATCAGATCAGATCAGAAGATAAGATGTTCTTTTTAACTTTTTTATATTTTCTCACGTGTAGTTGCATTAGATGTGTGACTTTTGCATAGTTAAGGTTTTTATTCATGATAGAGTTTGAATAAAGCTGAGAGTTTTATGATCTTTATTATTATTATTATAACATGACATGAGTGATGTGAGCGCTGAAACTCACCTGACTGAACGGTCTTATATTAGTCTGTTTCTACACGTCAGGCATTCTTTGACTCACAGCTAAACAAGTTTGACAGTTAGCCTGGTCCAGAGCAGACTTGTTCACCAGCATGAGTTACCATGGTAACTAAGCGTGGATTCATATAAGCTACGGTGATGAAAAACCCCCTCCTTAAATGAGCCAGATTTATTGAAAAAAGCTTGGATTCTGCTTAATCCTGCTTCATGGAATGACCCCATGTGTGTTGTTTTAATGACTTATCCCGTATACTAGTGACTTTCAAAATAATGTGTCCATAGATGTCATAGTTACAGCAGCCGTTGAAAATTGAACGTGTCCTCACGACTGCATCTTTGTGTTGCTTTTCATTATGACACCAAAATAAACACATCAGATAAGTATTTAATGAAAACTAAACAAATACAAATGCAGCCACAGACACACTCAGGGTCACTGGTTAAACTGAAACACCTTCTTGTTCCCATTAGATTGCAGATTTCAAAATCGAATTCTAAAAAAGAACCTACCTTTCGTCAGTTAACTTAACAGGCATATTTATCACCGTGTCAATGACACATCGTACCCATGTGGTTAATCAGTATGTCCCAAAAACTCTCATCGTTGTGCCTGCTTCTGTGTTGTTGTTGTTGTCACATCCCCTCCGCCTCATCACTGCTCTTACAGGCATGTACTGCATCTTGTGGATGTGTACGGCCCAAATGCTGAACAGGACTCACTATATTGAACACCTATCTAAAGTCTTATGCATAGACACGAGTGGAGTATTGCATCACAGACTTTTATGGAGCTATTATTGTGGCAAAAATATTTGAAAATGTGTAAAAAGATCCTCAAATGCACACACAGATCCACAAATGCGTACACGTACTGATCTGCAATTATTGCAAAATGTTTACTTATTTACTAATGGCAGAAAAGTTACCTTTTTTGCTCTAAGTCCTGAAACAACTGAGGCGGGACTCTCCATTGGCCTTCATTTTCCACGTGACTTTTGCAACACTCCTGCCGTGCAAGATCCGTAAATGCGTACATATATCTTCAAATGTGTGTCTGATGATCTGCAAACACACCTGTTGGTTTGTTGCCCTGAGCTCAGGGCAACAAATGGAGAGGCCAATGGAGAGGCCCACCTCAGCTGTAAGCGATGATTTGTGTGTATTTTCAGGACTTGCAGCAAAAAAAGCTCACTTTTCTGCCATTATTAAATCAGTAAACATTTTGCAATTACTACATTTGCAGATCAGTACACACATCTGTGGATCTGTGTACGCATTTTCAAATAGTTTTGCCACAATAATAGCTCCATAGGCTTGTTTGACATGGAGAAGGGAGTTGTAGTGTATACACATGCGTTCATATGCAGGCACAAAATGAAACTATATGTTCTGTGATGACTTTTCTCATATAGTCTCACATAATTTTCTAAACAATACAATGACTATCTTGCCTCTCAGCTGAGGTAAGTTGCATCTAACTCAGCCTTGTAGCTGTAATGGAGGCACTAACCAGCCTTGAATTAAAATAACTAAAATAAAAATGCTTCTGTCTAGAAATTAGAAAAATAACATGTCAGTATTTTCTTTATAATAATCCAAATTCAAAAAAACTGGGGCCTTGCGTAAAATGGAAAATCAAAAAAAGACATGCACATCCCTCAATGAGATCCAATGAACACAAATAGATCTGCACACCAGGAAGCTCCTGTTTGAAGGATTTATTGATAAGTGACGTTTCAAGCCAACATGCTCTTCCCCAGAAGAGTAACAAAACATTGAAACTCCATAATTTATTAAAAATAACCAAAAAAAAACAAAACATTGAATGTTGGTAACAGGTAAGTAAGTAACAGTATCTGTGAAAGGCTGTGCTGGCAAATAGTGCAACTCTTTTTTCTCCTTTTAAAAATGAGAATGACTCCTTTTAAAAATAAAAATAACGAGAAACAAGGACATACACGTTAATACAAGACAATAAAAACTACAAACAACAACAGGCACAAACGCAATTTAAAAAGAAAAATAGCAGTAATCAATACAAGCAGGGATTGCAAAATATTTGATATACTGAAACTTACTCAGATAATTTGTATCCCCATTCACATTACACTTAACCATTCTTCTTTCAGGAATATTGCTAATGGAGACCATTCCGTTACAAAAACCTCAAGAGTACTTCTCAGTACATGTAATAATCTCTCCAATGGCAAGATGAAAATAGAATCATCCACCAGTCAGGGTCCGGGATGCAGACATTCTCCTAGCTTTCAAGAATAGATTTAAAGAGCCCATATTCTGCCCTTTTTGGGGTTTGTATATTTAATCTATGTATCTACTTTTGTACGTTCACAACAGATAAAGTTCTAAAAAAGTCTCTGTTTTCTTGTACTGCTCCTCCTTGCTTCCTCTACGCTCTGAGTCCGTCAGCTACGCTCTGTTGAGCCCACACTGTTAGACCCCACATGGGCCAAGTCTGCTCTGATTGGTCTGCCGATCCGCTCTGTCGTTATTGGTCAGTTGCTCAGCACGGTTCCCGGAAATGTCCCGCCTCTTTTACCATATTGGGAATGCAGCCATTGGCTCTGTCCGAGGGGAGCATAAACATTAGCACCTTAGCACTACTGTGCTACCGCAGGCTACAGCATATCGTGGGTGTGCTACAGAAGTTAATGGGCGTGCAACATGAGCTGCAGGGCTTGCCACAACGAGCCAATGGGCTTATATCAGTGATCAAGACGTCACTCTGACAAATTTTTTTCGAGGGGGGCTAGAACCGAGCATTACATGCAGCTAATGCTACAGCTAACAGGAGGATGTAGGAGAAGCCGCGTTTCCGCGGACTTTGAATTTTTGCAAATAGATGTGCCTAAACATGCACAGGACACATGGAAAACACACTAAAGAGCATAATATGGGACCTTTAAAACATCCCTTCTAGTTAGGGCTGGCGCAGGTATAGACCAGCTCCTAGTTATGCTGCTATAGGCTTAGGATTTTTTTTTTTGCAATCTCTTCAACCGCTACCTTGATGAACACTCAATCCTGTCACTCTGGAAATCAGCAATTGTTTGTCCTGGAGCCAAAAAGAGCAACCCCACCTGTAACAATGACTAGAGAGGCACTGATCCGATCCTGACACAAAAAGCTTGATCGGGGATCGTTGACAATGTGCCGATGTCAACTGAGTGCTGCTCTGTGTTTACACCCCCTACTACGTCATCATCAGTGCGCCGGCAGCTTTGAGCAAAACGGAGCGCTAACTGGCGCTAACATAGCGGCAGCGTTCAGCTTGTTAAATAAACAGTACTTCCCACACATAGTCGATACTTGGGCGGTCCATTTTTTTCTTTTATTCATAAAATTGCTGCTTGCACAAGAGAGCAAGAAACAGAGAGAAATAGCTGGGGGGGGAGCAGTCTTGCGCGAGGACCTCAAAGCTCTGCAGGACCACTGAAGAGGTCCATTCGGCTGCTCTGACCGCAATCAGTATGCAACGAGTTGGCAGTCAGAGGGACCGTGCAAGAAGCATTACTCAGGTTTTGTAGAGAAGTATCTTTTAAACTGTATTTTTTAAAACTCTTAATCTCCTCTTGTGTTTTAACTTGGTAATTTCTTATCTTACTTAGTCTATTTATGTTTCATATTTTTATTTTTATTAATATTATAGTTTTGGGTTTTTTGATCCTTTAACCACTTGTTTTTATTTCTTTTACTGCTCTTACCTTCTTATTGCTGTTATCTTTTTATTTGCTTTTAGCTCTTTTAGTTTCTTGCATCTTTTTAAATCTCTGGTCCTCTTGGTCTCAGCTCGTGTTGTTGGGTTCTTGTGTTGCCTGGGTTCTTATGATGGTTCTTGTGATGGTCGGGTTTTATATGTCTGGTTGTGTATCGTGCACTTTGGGTTCTTTTCTGTTAAATTGTATTTAATTATTCTTAGTATTTTGTATCTGTTATATTCTTACTGTTCTTAATGTTCTTCTGTGTTTGGTTTAGTTTGCTTTGTTCTTGCTATTTGTCAAAGCACTTTGTAAACCTGTGTTTTTAAAAAGGTGCTATATAAATAAAGTTATTATTATTATTAAACCTATGAGAAAAACAGCGGAGAGAGAGAGAGAGACCGAGCGATAAGGTCTGATGCTACAAGCTAAAGACTTAAAAGGCTCACACACCAGCTGCTCTATTTGAATGAATTAATGAATGAAACCTTTATTGCCCCTAGGGGAATTTGCCTTGCACAGAGAGCATAAAAAAACACAATACAAACAAACATTTACAGGACAGCACATAAAAACAAACACTTACAATCAGACAAACACGGAGCTCTCGTGTGCTTGTCAGCCGCAGAGCTGAGATACTCATTTCTTTTACCTAAGTGACCTAAGTGCTGGTACATATTTGCTTATTTTGCAGGGAGATCCTAGTTGGGGATCCTGTTTAGTTCTTGGCGGAAGTCAACAACCAGTTCTTTAGTCTTCGAAGTGTTAAGCAGTCCCTCCAGGAAATTAACGCAAATTCAACCAATCCCTGTGAATTCTGGGCGACCTTGCAATTTTGTCCAATCACCGCAACCTTCCTGCAAATGTGACCAATCAAAATAGTTTCCCCCGCGAGTTTCACTGATCATAGCAGTCCCCCGCGAAAACGGCGAGCCATAAGTCATCAAAGTTGGTGACCATTGACCAAACTCACTTCCTTGAGATGCAGACATGTCAGACACAAACGTTGCACATTTACCTACAATAATAACAGCTAAGGACCGTGCAAGGCAATTCCCCGATGTTCTGCACAGAAGCAGGGGTAAACTTTTTTGCACACTGTGCAGCGTTGTGGTGGAACACAAACAAAAGTCATCGATCTACCTCAAAACACACCAGGAGAATGACTGGAACACACGGACAACATACAAGACAAATCAGTGACAGAGGCTGAAAGACGCAAGGCGAGTTAAATAAATAAGCAGGGATAGAGCTTGTCTGAATGCAAAACAAACGGGGTGTGTGTGTGTGTGTATTAATGAAAATAGTGTGAGAGAGAGACTTCACTGAGTGAAGCAGAGAAATATGTAACTTCACAAAGCTAATGGCTCTGCTCAGGTTAAAAATCTAGGCATCACTCAATCACATCAAAGCCTGTGTAAGAAAATAAGTTTAATAATAAAAAGTAGATTTTTTTTTACATTAAAAATATACAACTAGTGTTGCAATTTTTGCTTCCTGCAGCAATTTAATTGCAAAAAACTTTTAAAAACATCCCAACATGCATTGCAATTTTTTTTAAAAAGCTGCGGCGAAATCAGGCATTTTAGGCCGCAACAATCCCCCAAAAAGTGTACAAAATCCTGGAGGGACCGACAGCTGCAGATCATTTGGCTCATCCACGGCAGCTCTTGAAACCCCTCCTCATCTTCTAGCAGGCTGCAAGATTGTCGTCGCTACTCAGTGGTAAATGGATGGTTGATGGATTCTAACTGCTTGTTGCTTTGTGCCTTGCCCTATTTGTCACAGTGCTCCTGAACGCCGCCAGACCCAGTAGTGCTTTTGCACTGTTCCAGCCCTGCAGAATTTTAGTGGTCTATACATAGACTTGCAAACATGTATAATACGCAATATATATATATATATATATAATTAATTGTGAATCCCAATGTGTGAAAATTACATTTTGTATAAACTATGTATAGCTGATATATAATTTAGGATTTTATATATACATTTTTTTTGGTTTGCTCATGAACTAATTAGAATGGCAAACAATATGAAAATGTATCCATTCTAATCCAATAATCCAGAATGTAATTCATTTCTAAAACATGGTCATTTAGGTAGTGAAGACGTGATCATAGTTTTATTTTTTTCTGAGTTCCTTTTTTGTTTATTTGTTGAAGAAGGGTTACGACATTTTGAAGGACAGACACACTCGCATCTGCCTGCTTGCGCTCGCTGCATGGCAATGATTATCAACGTCCAGACCGCACTGAACACACAGATTATCTACGGTGGCTTCGTTCAACACAACAAAACTCCTGTTTTAAAAAGTTTCACTTTCCCTTTATCACAACGGGTGACCCTCGTGTGGGGAGATATCTTGTCAAGACACAGCAAAAAGGTAAAACCAAGAGAGAGCTGAATCAAATCACATCTGCAGTATGCAGCTGCACAAAATGTGTTTTGCATTGAAAGACCGAACAGCGGACATCTCTCTCTTTTTCTCTCTGGTCACCTGCAGAGTGTGGTGTACAGACCTGTGACATAGGGTTAGGGTATGAGAGGTAGATAGTGAGGGAGGTCCATAACCTAACAGTTAGTTGGTATTAAATGCCAATCCTATGGGGTGAAAATAGACGACGTGCCTAGCATAACACGCTGCATCACTCGATGCCACAGTTAGAGTGTTGCCAAAAAACTAAGTAAAAAGCTGGCCTGCATTCCAGCCACACTTCCTCCTGAAATTACACGACCATACGTATAAACAATGGACTAAATGAGGCATCACCTCCTGTAAAATAATTAAATATGGAAATCTAAGGAATTTTCAGGATCTGTGTCAGTTGTATGAGTTAGGCAAAGGGTTTTACCGGTACCTACTTTTTTCTTAAAGAAATAGACCCATGATCCAGCTGAACCCACCAAAATAACACAAATATTTATTGACGCTTACAGTGTTTCCCATTAATTAACTAAACTGTGGCAGCCCGCCATAGTCTAATTTGCCATGCTAGCGTCAGGGAATTATTATCAACTATATGAACTTTTAAAGTACAGTTTACCCTGTTAAATGTGATGTGTGGCTGCAGTCGCCTACACCGGAATGCATGATTGTTTGTCCGTACCTTGTTTATAATACCTCCTGCAGAGTGTTACAACTCAGAGCTGTTCGGAGGTTTTCAACACAATCAAAGACGTTTGATCACCCTGTCAGACAAAGCAGCATAACTAGTTGTAAACCTAGATATTGAAATTCTAGCTGAATATTCTTTTTGAACCTGCAAAACAACTTTTGAAAGAGCGGAACAAATCCATTTCACCTTAGGACGCCGCGCAGCTCCGCAGCTCACCTGTTGTCTTGAAAATCTGAACTTAAAGTTTAATTATAAGTCTAAACATTAGATCAGACATTTTTTCAAGAGATTCTCTTCCTCACTATGCATTTAAAGATAAAGGTGGGTCCGCGGACCACACTTGAGAGGCAGAGAGAGAGAGAGAGCTATACGGGCGAGCGAGAGTCCGGAATGTGCCATTGCGCATCTAAGTGGACTAAAAGTTAAATTGATCATTACTCTACAGTTTACATGTCAACCTGTGAACTACATGGCTGACTGCAGTCTCTGTAAACAGAATGATGGCGTCCAAACTGGTCAATGTGCGCTGAGCGGTTGTCTGTCTGTGCGTCTGCACGTCACCCTCCCTGCTTATTAAAAACTATAAAAACTGGTCATAAACCACGTGTGAACGTTTTGATTTTGAAATGTTCTTAAATCGTTTGAGCTGCTGTTAATACTCTCAATATTTGTAATACTGAACATTACAATTAATTAATAAAATATGCTTTTGTGCAGCAAATGTTATGACGTCATCAAATAGAAGCATATTGTGGAGAAATGATCCTAATTTGGACAAGAGGCTGGAGAGGAGCGATAATCATAACTGAAAGAGGAGATGGAACAGTATGCCTGCTTGAGGGTCTCTATGGGCCAAGTCATTTACCTTCCATGGGCATTGGATTTTATGTTTTGACAATTTGTGCACTACAAGAGCACAAATTTGTTACAAGAGAACGAAGTTTCTGATAAATTTAACCTCTTAATTTTGCACAAAATTGATGCATCTACCGGTAACTTTAAAATGTACACATTTTCTCTCCCGGGGATGCATGCCCCCGGACCCCCCTAGAGGGTTTGGTGTCCCCCCACCATAGTCTCGTGAAATCCTGTGGGAAACACTCATCCAGGACGGGGACGAGTCTGGTTAAAGACGGGAGGTGGAACAGCTGGCTGTCTGGTGCAGTCAGAACCGTCTGGAGCTGAACCCACTCAAGACAGTGGACTTCAGGAAAAGCCCCCCTTCACTCCACCCCTCACCATTCTGAACAGCACAGTGTCTACTGTGGACTCTTTCAGGTTCCTGGGATCCACAATCTCCCGGGACCTGAAGTGGACCTCCAACACAGACACAATGAGAAAGAAGGCCCAGCAGAGGATGTTCTTCCTGCGTCAGCTCAGGAAGTTCAACCTGCCCCAGGAGCTGCTGATCATGTTTTACACCTCCATCATCCAGTCTGTTCTCTGCACCTCCATCACTGTCTGGTTTGGATCTGCAACCAAACTGGACTGACACAGACTGCAACAGACTATAAGGACTGCAGAAAAAAATTATCAGTGTCGACCTGCTCCCCATCCAGGACTTATACCAGTCCCGGGCCAGGAAACGGGCAGGTAGTATCACTGCAGACCCCTCACACGACACAAACTTTTCAAACTCCTTCCCTCCGGCAGGCGTTACAGATCACTGTATGCCAAAACAAGCCGTCATAAGAACAGTTTCTTCCCCCAAGCGGTCACTCTGATGAACACTAAACAGTCACAGAGTGTCAGACCTGTCGCTGTGAAGTAACCCTGGAACAAAATTGTCACTGAATCTACATATATACGTATGTATATAACTATTATTTCATTTAAATGATCAATCTACACACACTTTTAATGTAAATACTGAATACTCTACCTCATGTAAATTAACCCATCTGTCACGTAACTGCATTTTGTATTGACAATTACTTAATCTTTTGCACTATTCTCCACTGCACTGTTTCATATCTAGTCATGTAAATATTAGTCTTTTCTTATTATGTTTATTGTTGATGTTTAATGTTGTACCTGTACATAAGAGGGCACAGTTCACCCAAGTTAAATTCCTTGTGTGTGTGTGTGTGTGTGTGTGTGTGTAAGCATAACTGGCATATAAAGCTGTTTCTGATATTATGCTAATTTACAGAAAACAGAAAAACGCAATTGGAGGTCAAATTTACTAAATACAGCAAAAGTAAAAAAATAGAGAAATTCTCTCAGAAAGTTTGTGTTCACTTCAACAACCGATGTAAACAAAATCATACATCTTTTACTGTATTTACACACTGTTGACACAGTAGTTGTCTTGAACTGAAAGAAAAATATCCTGGTGGCCTTCAATAATCATTTATATCGCTTACTCACTCTCAACCTAAGTCGTAATTGACAGCTGACGTAGGTAAACGGTGAGTCCACAAGGCATCAGTATCAGAGATGAATGAGCTGCTAGCCTGAAAGCTAGGTGTGAGCTACAGGCTAACCGGGTGGACGGGGACATTCATTCATTTGCTGCGGGTTGAACGTTAGCTTAGCTTCAATCTATCAAACAACAGTTATATGAGGAAACTCAAATCTAATAGTGTGTTTTGTTTTGTCAAGCTCAGTAGTTTGAGTACATACCTGCAGGTGCTCCTGGAAGCGGATAGGTAGAATTTGTGCCATGGTGGTTTTCTTTTAAATACTCGGGAGTTCTGATATTCTATCCCACCCGTACAGATAGTTAGCTAGGCAGTAGCCTTGTGCTAGCTACGACCTCCTTACTGTACGTGTAGGTCGAAGCCAGTCAGTGGAAAATACAACACGATACAAGGTAATATGCCGTGTCGTGTTTCAAAAGTCTGAAACCAGTAAACGTGTTGAGTACGTAACGTCCCACCTATCTGTTCCTTCTCTGCGCTGCATCGATGGAAAGCAGTGGCTACTGGCTACTGGCTACGACTGATCTTATGTCCGAAATCCGCAATGGCGGCGGAAACGGTACAGAGGCTTCCCAATCCGGAAGCATCTTGGGAGCTCTGGAAGGGTCTCTCAACCTGGGTCGGGAAGGGTGCCTAAACAATGTATGGTTTTTAATTAAAGGTGAATCAAATGTTGTGCCGATTTATCAGCTATTAGCAAGTTTCAACAATTCCAATCATTTATATAAAAACTAGAAATTTTGCTCCTGTGAATGAAGGGCAATTCCTTTACAAACAAGTCATGTATTTCTTTTATGAGAGTATATCTTTTAAAGCTTGTGTCCAACTTGGCCATCGAGGAAGAAGCAAAAACTCCTGGTGGAAATAGCCTACATACACCCACAACCTTAAATTAGATATCAGTTAAATTTAGTAAAACCATGTGTCAGTAGCCTTGCAGAGTCAATATTATTGTCAGTCCGCACATCTTTTGAGTTTCTTTAGGATTAAATACCTTATTATATTCATTTTCATAACAATTCAAGGCAAAGCTCAAAAAAATGTATCTTGTACTCTGATAAATGTGTGCATGTTTGCCATTATGCCCTATATTTCTAATTTCTTCATTTGACTGAATTCAGGTTACTTTAACATTTGGATGCAAAAGATTAGCCAAGACAAAGTAATGCATTTCAAGACGCAACTGTATTGAACTATAAAGGCATCTCTAATCCAGTGTCTATCAGCTGATTTTTATATTTCATTGTAAAAAGCCTAGACTCTACTAGAAAATGAAACACTTATATCCCCAAAGAAAACATTTGATAAGAAAACTATAATTGAAAAAGAAAAAACAAAGTCCCCATTCACCAGTCATTTCAATTAAAATAGAAACACAATTTCTTTTCTTTTGAATACATTTCCCTCAAAACAAATATATTTTCCTTATTTATACATTTATATATATATTTTCCTCAAGGCAGTTGGACATGGCAAAAAAAGGACTCCATCATGGCCATTATATATGTTTTGCAGCAAGAAAAAGATTGAAAAAAATAACTAGAAGAAGCACAGTGTAGGTAGGGCCACTACACTGGCACACAATTATCTCATAAGTGAGAGGAAGTAGTCTGTCAAGGCAGTGTGGCACACAGGCCCACTTCCTCTACAACAAGTGCAATGAAATAAGAATACATTTCTCACATCATAAAACAACAACAGAGTCATCTTTCACAGCACTTGGTTTATCCATCTGGTTCCCCTCACTTGTCATGTCCTCCATCAACTTCTCTATCTTGCAGCAGTGAAGACAGGTGTGTTGTTTAAGTTCTTAACCATTGCTGGGAGCTCAAAGTCTATTCGAGGGAGAGACATTACAGTAGTCAGGAAGTTGGGATTGCCAATCCATCCTCAATTTAGTCGTTTTATCACATCCAACCCCTTTCCTACTAGCCGATGTACTGAACTTCCCTATACATTTAAAAGTTTGCGGAAAAATCATTTTTGGTCATCTGAGAAAGACTGAAAAACAATCTCAGCTAGCATCTTCAATGCCCGAATTTTCCTGAATGCTGAAGGAAGCTCTTTCAGTAATTGGTTTGTCTGATAGCAGATGGGAAAAGACAGGTAGAAAAGGTGATAATGATGAAGTGTATATGATCACAAAATGGACAGCGCACCTTTGGCTGTGTATTCTATATTGATTTAGCACACAAAGGGATGGGATAAATAAACAGGGTAGAGATAGGATAGGTAGGATAACCCCAGCAATGTTAGTAAGTGATCATTGAAAGTGTTGGATGGTGACATGAAGTTCCGTGGGTAACAATTTACATTAAGTGAATAAGCATAATGTACTCATAAGCAAGTATGCTGAAGTGTTTGTTGAAGAGAGAAAGAGTAAAGAGAAAATGTGCAGCAGAATAAAACAAAAATCCCTGGGCTACATGGGAGGGCTCAGTAGATGAGAGGTCACAGTGAGCCTTGACCCACCAATCCATCACATCCCTCTAATACACCTCACACTCAGCAGAACTATGTGCTTCTCTTTTGAAGCTCCTGAATGAAGGCTGTGAAAGGGGAGATGAGAAACATACATTAAGCACCCAAAATACTATACATAGAAGCTGTTAAATCATTTTAGAGAGTACAAGATAATCCCACCTCCAATGATTTCCTCTTTTACTTTTTGTAGTTCTTTGCGCACTTCTTCCAGGATCTCCTACAGAAGAGACAAACAGACAGTCAGATGTGGTAACACAGTTCAACAAATGTGTTTACATGCACTTAAGTAAGCAGGGTAATGTAATAAATGTAAACAAGTAAAGGTCTAGTCGATATTTTTCTTCCTACCAAAACCTAACTTCAGAAGCATAGCTTTCTTATTTAAGCCTGTAAAAATTGACTTACTTCCCAATCATTGCTTTTCAGGTAAGAGACGTGTAAAAGACACCTATGACCACCATTTTAAAGACAGTTAAAACTGATTCAAAAGTATATCAAAGCCACATTTAAGCCGGTTGAAAAAAGGTGGTAATTACATCATAGATGTTCAGACCTGATTTCATCCTGTATTCAACCACATTTCAACATCTCATTTCTGGCTAAAGGGATTGCTTGTAGAGATAGAATGTTTGAGTTTCTGGTTGTTGTTTTTTTTGTATCAGATATTTCATCCCACATCATGTTTCAGGGGAAAACGTTGGCCCTGTTACTTGAGTGCATGTAGTCTTACTGATTCTGGGTGGAGAAATTAAGATTAAGGATGATAAGAAATGTACCTGTTTCATTTTCTCCAAATCTGAGTCATCCATACCATCCGCATCATTACTCTGTCCTGCAGGCTTTGCCCTGTAAAAAGAAAAGAAAGAGAAAAAATACAAATGCATAGTTTATGTGTCTCACAAAAGCCAAGAAGGGCATTGGCACTGCATTGAAAGGCCATCTCTTTAGTACCACAGGGACACAGAAACAGAGAATGTACACATTCTCACTTACTAACCTTTCAGAACATATATCCACCTCAATGATGCTAATATTTAATAAACAAATTCCAGTGATATCAACCAAGATAAATGAGGCTGGTGCGCTCCTGAAATATAATTTCATGGTTATCATTTTTAATACCCATCTGGATTTTATCTACAAACCCCAATTCCAGTGAAGTTAAGAGATTGTGTACAACGTAAATAAAAACAAAATACAATGATTTGAAAATCCTTTTCAACCTATATTCTATTGAATACACTACAAAGACAAGATATCTAATGATCAAACTGATACACTTTATTGTTTTGTAAATATTCACTCATTTTGAACTTGATGCCTGTAACACGCTCCAACAAAGCTGGGACAGGGGCAACAAAAGACTGGGAAAGTTGAGGAATGCTAAAAAAAAAAACCTGTTTGGAACATTCCACAGGTCAACAGGTTAATTGGAAACAGGTAAGTGTCATGATTGGGAATAAAAGGAGCATCCCCAAAAGGCTCAGTTGTTCACAAGCAAGGATGGGGCAAGGTTCACCACTTTGTGAACAACTGTGTGAGCAAATAGTCAACAGTTTAAGAACAATGTTTCTCAATGGATTTCATCATCTACAGTCCATAATATCATCAAAAGATTCAGAGAATCTGAAGAAATCTCTGCACGTAAGAGGAACGGCCGAAAGCCAACACTGAATGCCTGTGACCTTCGACCCCTCACTGCATTAAAAAGTGACATCATTCTGTAAAGGATATCATCACGTGGGCTCAGGAACACTTCAGAAATCCATTGTCAGTTAACACAGTTTGTCACTACATCTACAAGTGCTACATAAAACTCTACCATGCAAAGCCAAAGCCATATATCAACAACACCCAGAAACACAGCCGGCTTCTCTGGGCTTGAGCTCATCTGAGATGGACTGATGCAAAGTGGAAAAGTGTGCTGTGCTCTGATGAGTCCACTTTTCAAATTCTTTTTGGAAATCATAAACGTAGTGTCCTCCAGGCCAAAGAGGAAAATGACCATCCAGATTGTTATCAGCGCAAAGTTCAAAAGTCATAATCTGTGATGGTATGAGGGTGTGTTAGTGCCCATGGGTAACATGCACATCTGTGAAGGCACCATTAATGCTGAAAGGTACATATAGGCTTTGGATCAACATATGCTACCATCCAAGCAACATGTTTTTCAGGGACGTCCCTGCTTATTTCAACAAGACAATGCCAAGCCACAACTCTGCACGTGTTACAACAGCGTGGCTTTGTAGTAAAAGAGTGCAAGTCTGGCCTGCCTGCAGTCCAGACCTGTCTCCCATTGAAAATGTGTGCCACATTATGAAGCACAAAATACGACAACGGAGACCCCGGACTGTTGAGCAACCAAAGTCGTACATTAAGCAAGAATGGGAAAGAATTCCACCTACAAAGTTTCAACAATTTCTCCTCAGACTCTTATTAAGTGTTGTTAAAGGAAAGGTGATGTAACACAGTGGTAAACATGCCCCTGCCCCAGCTTTTTTGGAATGTGTTGCAGGCATCAAATTCAAAGAATGAATATTTGTAAAAAAAAAAAAGAAAAAAAAAAGAAATCATCAATAAAGTTTCTCAGTTTGAACATTAAAAATCTTGACGTTGTCTTGACATTCAATAGAATATAGGTTAAAAAAGGATTTGCAAATCATTGTATTCTGTTTTTAATTTACGTTTTACACAATGTCCCACTGGAATTGGTGTTTGTACCTTTTAAGCACCAGAGTTGTGTAAAAATAGCTCAAAGTAGAAAAGACAAGCAAAGTAATCAAAGAGAAATGATCAATGAGAGAAATAATGTAAAAAAAAAAAAAAAAAAAAAAAAGGGTTAAATGGTGTGGTTCAGTTTACCACAAGTCAAGCACAGCATTGACCCCAGTGCTTAGAAGTAAGTTTGTGATGTACATCAATCTGACTTCTATTTCTTATTATTCAGATTTAATACATTCAGCCAGTACACTAACAAGTCCCATGGGTGAATGTCATTCTTTGGTCAATTACATGGAAGAATTACAAAAGAAAAGAAAAGCAGAGAACCAAAGTGAACCAAGGTTGTGAGTAAAAAGGGAAAAATATGTATACCTGGACACTTGGGACAGTGACGGAGTCGAGTCTGGGCTCTTGCCAATCGAATTATTCCTGTAAGTAAGACAGACACAGCCTCGTCTTCAAATGAAAAATGGAAGATAGTCACGTATGAGCATGCTTGTGTTCAGAGGGAAACAAAGGTTCACTCATATACACATAACCACACATGAAGGGGACCTACTTTGAGTACAACTTTGAATATGGGGCACCAAATCTGGAAGTAACAGATTTACTGACGATGGCTGTGTGGAAATAACTGAATCCTGGATTACCTGGTCATGGTTGACTTCTCCCAAGGTCTTCTCAGGGTGTCTGAGAGGACAAAGGATACAAATGGGATTCATTTACCTTTTTCCATTTAGTTCAAATGTATCACCTGGATTAATATAGATGGCATGCTTACGAAAAAATGTTTAGTTCTCACCACTTTGACATTGAGGCTCTGGATCATCCTGTATAGAAGAAAAAAGAGTGAATCATCCTCAGCCTATTTCTATTTGTGTTGGTCAGGACTATGACATATATTGCCAGACCTTGTATTAAAACACATTTTTTGTAGTCTTTTGAGGATTAAAAGAAATATGACAAAAGACTGAACGTTACATTATCTTGCGTCTTCAAAGGTGGCTTCTCTCCGACGTCCGCAGCTTTTCTCCTGAGGTAAAGAGGAATCGATTTAAAGGGGTAGTCTGGACCTTTTGAACTGGAGTTTTACAAGGTGCCTTTCAATAGTGAGTTTATTGCGTACAGTAGATGGCAGTCAGCACAGCCTCTGTTTGGAGAAGCCGAGGGACCAACATTAAATTAAGCCATGTTCTCCTGTGGATGGGGTTTGAAGCAAAACAGATCAATAACCATATCAGCAAAGGACCAAGCTGATTCAAAGATCGTTTAATAATCAATGACATTTTTAAATTAGGAGTATTTTCATACTCACATTACTTCTCTATCAGCACCCAAACATAACTTTAGATATTTTTGCTACAATGTAAACAAGCACCTACAAATAAATCAATGAAAATCATATCTAATTACTTTCTGCTTCTCCAAAATCAATCATTTTAATCTAATTTATATAGCATGATGTATAATTGCATATTTCATACCAATTTATTAGTTTTATTTTTTTGTTTTGTATGATTAAGAAAATACACAAACAACAAAGATAGATAATACACCCTGCAGGATGACACAGAGAGCTTATTTAAAGCCTCACCCCAAAACAAATATCACAAATTAAAGAAACACATGGATAGACATTTAAAAAAAAGAAATGACCCAAATATGTTTAAAATTAAGAATATACGTAGATACAGTAATGCAGCACAAAAACTAAAAGAAGAAAATATAAATATATGAGGTTTACAAATACTTGTATATGAATGTGTGGTTGTGCAACATCTACTTTAACACATGAAGTGCAAAATTACTGCTAATATATCTAAACTTTAAAAGGGATTCAGATATAAAAGGGCTGCATCCCTCTCCCTTTATTATACCTCAGTATAATCTGGTTCAAGTATCCTTTAACATGAACAAGATTTTGTAATTTACATCATAAATTGTGAAGCCATGTGTATAATTGGGACACAAGCAGTTTTTCTGCTTGAGAAAACTTTCCTCCTTCCACATTGATACAACCTTGATGATGTGATTTTATCAACGGGTCCAGTGGACTGATGGAAGGGTCACAGCTTAGTCAAGAATCCCTGTACACCAGACAGTTTTTATAGGATAGCCTGCTCTAAAAGATGACACCCACCCTGTATATGGTGAATTTCAGCATCTCACACCTGGACTTAGGTATAGTCCAGGTAGGTATAGGTAAGTACCATCTAGTCAAAAAGGGGTAAAAAAATATTGTCTAAATCTTGTTTTTAGTGATCTTATTTAAACTTACAATGATTTTACTGATTGGTTGAATAAACTACTTTTCTATCTTGCTTTAATTTGCCTCGTTCTTACTGATGAGATATTTGATCTTATCTTTACTAAGGGTTATTCTCTTAGTATTGAGCACTGTGAATTGTGTTCTGTACTGTCCTGTGCAGTTGATTATGTTTTAAAGGAGGTCGATCACTCACTAAACCAAATCTACCTACGGGTGCAAATACATTTATCTCACCTTTTTTGCTTTTGTTCTCTTTTTCATAAACACCTAACCGAAACAGCTGTATATGCTGAATATGTAGTTATACAGAAAAAAAAAACATAGGGCCATAGAAAAGGCAGTCTGATGACAACATGAAGAGTTGGAAGTGTGCAAATATATAGAATACACTTTAGTTCATACATTTTCAGCGGTTTTATTATATTTTTCTCCAAATCCCATCCACAGCAGTTCATGGCTTAGCTTCAGAGTTGGTACTCTAGCCGTGCTTCATACAGGGGTCTTGCTGTCCAGAGGAGACACTAAACTATTGAAGAACCATTTCATTTCACTTGCGACCCTTGTCAAAGAGGCCGTAGTCCTCAAATTAGGTGCCACAGGTTCAAATCTACTACTTTCCCACATGTCATTTCTCAATCCCCCTGATTTCCCACTCTATCCACTGTCCTGTCTCTCCAATAAAGCCTCAAAATAAGTCTTAAAACATAAAAAAAAATAAAAAATATAAATAGTAACAAAATATAGACGTATTAAAAGAATTTGCTTTAATGAAGATAAAAATAACTCTATTAAATTGAAATCAAGTTATCACATTAGAGTAATAAAGTGTGAGAAATGATATATTATCTCACATTAAACTTGATGTAACTCACCTTCGTGCCAGGATGGCACTCATTTCCCCCATCAATCCAGCCCCCCCTCCACCTCCAATAGAGGAGTTGCTGCTGCGACTGGAGTCAGCTCTGCTTATTGGTGCTGCAGTGCCTCCTTCTTCCTGCTGAGGGCAGCAAATACAAAACAGATACAATAATTCAGAGGACATCTAGTAGAGCTGGGCCCAGTTGTTCAAAAGGTTTTATCAGGATAAGAAGGATTTGGATCTGGTCATTTTTTATATTAACAGCTATTTGGTGGAATATTTCATTTGTAATGAAATCCTTTATTTTCTATGAAACCATTTCTACCTCACAACTATGTCAGTGGGGATGCAATAATTCCAGTTGAAAATTTTTGGACAAATATTTTTTAAATATTGAGGAGAACAAAAGGTAGAACAACTAACATGAGGTCACTTATTTCAACAACACAAAAAGCATTTAAAAAAAAGACCTTCCATGGTCATTTTCTTTAACAGTCAAGAACATATACACTGATAAAATGTGTTTCATAATTTAACTTTAACTTGACATTAGTTATTTCTTCATGACTTTATCAATTATTTTCTTGACTTTAGCACACAATTTATTGTCTATTTTATTATTCCAGGTTTGGTTATTCTTTAGGATTTTAACAAATATTAAAAATCCAGTCCAGATTATATATTATATAGCGATACAGAGATAATTGATTGCTAAAGTGCTCATGATGGATATGCCGGATCTTTGTAACATAGCAATAAGTAAGGTCTTTTACCTGCTTTTTGTAACATAACAATGAGTAAGGTCTTTTTACCTGCTTTTTGTAACATATCAATAAGTAAGGTCTTTTACCTGCTTTTTGTAACATAACAATGAGTAAGGTCTTTTTACCTGCTTTTTGTAACATAGCAATAAGTAAGGTCTTTTTACCTGCTTTTTGTAACATAGCAATAAGTAAGGTCTTTTACCTGCTTTTTGTAACATAGCAATAAGTAAGGTCTTTTACCTGCTTTTTGTAACATAACAATGAGTAAGGTCTTTTTACCTGCTTTTAGTAACATAACAATGAGTAAGGTCTTTTTACCTGCTCTTTTGTAATGTTAACAGACAAAGAGTAAGGTATTTTACCTGCTTTTTGTAAAGTCTCTCGAGATAACACTTGTTATGAGTTGACGCTATACAAATAAAAATTGATTGATTGATTGATAGATTATGTCCTTTTAGCCTGATTCAATTAACATTAAGGTAAGTCTGTTCCTCCGTGGCTGAATCATACTAAATCAATCAATCACTAAATCGTTAATTTGCGGATCACAAAGATCGGGATTCTCTCTGTGATAATCAATGACGAATTCAAAGAAAAGAGCGACATTTTTTACACAACTTGAACAGCAAACCATCATGGAAGAATATGAAAACTTCAAGGCCATAATTACAGCCAAATCAAACACGTCAGCATCAGCAAAGGCCAGATGAGCAGCTTGGCAAGTTAAATGCTTAAGTGTAAGGAATATGTTTAGGCTAATAATTCATTGCTGTATTAGGCTATGTAACCTCATATGTAATGAATAAAGTAACTAGATTAATGAGTTTCTATCATGAATGAACCTTATTATTTTCAATAGTTGCTAGGCCTACTAATTGGCCTATGCTGTGTTTACATATCTGTATATTGTGTGCTTTTTTCTTATTTTCTTATCGCTTTCAATATAGAACAACCCCTAATGTCAAACATATGAGCATCATTCAATGTGGTAAGTGAATATAATATTTGCAATGGTGTTGAATTGACAACGTTCCCAGTGTCACTGTCATATCTTAAATATTTAGCCAACAGAGTGGAAAAGCAAAAACAGGAGAGGGACCAAAGACTCCAGACTTCACCCTCCAGGCCCATTATTGAGGAGGGCATAGCTGGAGTCAGCTCCTTATCTGAACATTCAGGCAGGGAAGAGAGCACTTAGGTTATAGGTAGGTGAACCACATTCAATTCGGTCAAACCCCAAATAGATTTGACTAAATACTCACGATATTGAGCCATCAAAATGCCAGATTCCCAACTTTATACTCCATTTTTGACAGTTTGGAGGGTGCCATGAGTAAAATCAGATCCGGTAAAGACCAGGCAGCTAAAGCCTCGGGCTCTGTGAGAGCCCCGGACGACGAGGCTATGGACTTATCTGTGGTGATGGCTGCCATTGCAAGCAGTGAGAGTAAAATACTGTCTCAGATAGACTCTATACTCCCGTATGGCGAAACAAGAGACCTGTTTGAAAGATTTGGAAGACGGACTGAACACGTACTTGGATAACACAACAGATATGGAGGGGGATGTCGGCCAGTTGAAATTGGAGGTTGCTATGCTACAGCTAAAGCTAGACGACCTGTAATGCTCGCATTGTCAGGATGAAAGAAGGACTCGAGAACAGCGGAGGCCAATCGCTAAGCTACTTCAGGAGCTGCTGATCCTCGACTTCAGACCGGGCCCACCGCAGCCTAGGACCCCCACCCAGCGAAGGAGAGCCCCCGAGAGTCATTGTGGTGAAATGTCACTATTTTCAAGAGAGAGCCAGGTGGTGTTCCTTAAGGCCGCCCGCAAGAGAGTGAGTATCTTCCCAGACTACAATACCTCCTCATTGTGTGTACAACACAGGTTCAGCTTAAGGTACCTCCCCCTTACAGGTTATCCTGATATTATCCACCTAAATGAGTTTGTATGAGGAACGGGGACAGATCTCATCCGATTATGTAATCCTGTTTTTCCGTTGAACAACAGAATTTCAAGATTTGACCTAATCCAATAAGATCCTGTTGGATAACTTTTGAACAACCCGACCTTAATGATTGAATAGACAATGACTGACAAAGGTAAGCAGATAAAACTCTAAAAGAATCAGTACAGGTCCTACCCATTCAAATCAAAAGACAGTAGTTTTATACTCAACCTTGGATACTTTGCGGAGTTTAGCCCCTGCTAAGGCAGCTGCCAACCCTCCTCCACCACCAAGGCCCCCTCCTCCTTCTCCCCCGCCTCCTCCTGCAGCAGGAAGGGGAGGGGCTGGGGGAGGTCCTGAGGGAGGTGGTCCTGGCGGGGGAGGGATGCCAGCCATGGGAGGAGGGCAAGGGGGTGGGGGAGGTGCTGGTGGTGGAGCAGCGCTTACAGGGGCCAAAGGTGGAGCAGGTGGAATGGGGACTTTCAAAAAGAGAAACGAGAAAACATCAGTTACCATTTTTAAATGATATGACAGTGTGATGTAGGTACATTATGAGAGTAAACTTCCTTGACAGTGTATAATCTTGATAAAAAGGTGCTGGAGTTACTGATATCTGGTACTGGTATCTAAGGTCCTTGAGAGTATTCTTTTAGGGCGGATATCTAAATATATTGGTACCACAGATAACTAGTTTGGTTTAAAATCTAAGCATGGTACTGATCTTTGTATTTATGCTTTGAAAGAAGCTGTTGAGGTATATAGGAGGAAAAACTCCTCAGTCCTGATAGGATTTGTTGATACCTCTAAGGCCTTTGATCGTGTTAATCATCGAAAGTTGTTTATGAAACTAAGTGAAAAGGGGGTCCCTGATTACATATTAAGGCTTCTGGCGTACTGGTATGCCAACCAGAGTATGCAAGTCAAATGGGGAGATACAATTTCCTCCCCCTTTGGAGTGAGCAATGGTGTGCGACGGGGGGGGGTTGCTTTCTCCTGCACTCTTTAACTTGTACATGGATGATCTATCTAAACAACTGAATGGTTGCAAAACTGGTTGTGTGTTGGGTAACAGTATAATCAATCACCTCATGTATGCTGATGATTTGGCAATTTTTTCCCCTAGCAGCGCTGGGTTTCAGCAGCTGCTTAATATATGTTCTGATTATGGTCTAACATATGATGTGCAATACAATGCTACTAAGAGTACTGTTTTGATATGCATAACAAAAGGGGACAAGGACCTAAACTTTCCTAATTTATACCTGTCAGGACAGGTGCTGAGTGTGAGCACCAAAATAAAATATTTAGGTCATTTTATTACGGATCAAATGTCCAATGATGACGACATGTATAGACAATGTCGAATGTTATATGCCCAGGCCAATATGTTGGCAAGAAAATTCTCAATGTGTACAGTCAATGTTAAGAAGAATCTATTCAGAGCATATTGTACTCCTCTGTATACTGCCCCCTTGTGGGCCAGGTTTAAAAAGGCAAGCTTACAAAAGCTTAAAGTTGCATATAATGACTCCCTGAAAATACTGTTTAAAGAACCTTGATGGACTAGTGCAAGTGAGTTATTTTGTAATGCAGGAGTAAACACTTTTAAGGCTCTTATGAGAAACTTAATGTACAAATTTATCTGCCGATTGAAGGATTCTCAGAATTCCATGTCCAACAACATGTTCATGCTGTTGACTAATCCCAGTCATAGTTCTGTACGATACCAGTCATCCTTGTGGCGACACTGGTACAGTTGTCTTTTATAATATTGGTGATGTTTTGTCTGTCTGTATGTGTATTTACCTTGTGTTTTTATTTTGCATGTTTTTTTATGTCTTCTAATGGACTCCTGAGTCTGGCAACAAAGATGATGATGATGATGATGATGATGATCTTCAAACCAAAACTGATTTATATTTTGAAATAGGATAGCACACAAAATACTTAGGTGTCCAAAGATAGCCTGTGTTTTAAAGTATTATAAATTCCAGTTCATGTCAATGCACAAACAGGAGGAAATAATGTAAACATTGCACTCAGAACCTTGGACAATGTCTTATGGCATCTTATTGTCTGTACTGTGTTGCTCTCAGTTTCTGATGTAACGTTTTCAGTGTTTAAAAAAACTAATTCTCCCCAGGGGATTATTAAAGTATCTATTTTGTTTAGCCTTTACTTTATCACAGGTGGTAATACTTAAGGAAAAAGCCATTACCATAAGCAGGCAAAATATTGGGGACTAAAACTGGACTGTCTTCTAATTGATGTTATTTTATGTTATGTTGACCATCCCAGTTGTTTTCTGACCTGCAGCAGATTGTCTCTCTCTTTCCAGTCTCTCTCTTTCCTGTCGATCCCGCTCCTGTCTCTCTCTCTCCTGCTGTTCCAATCTCTGCTACACACAATCTACACACACACACACACACACACACACACACACACACACACACACACACACACACACACACACACACACACACACACACACACACACACACACACACACACACACACACACACACACACACACACACACACACACACACACACACACACACACACACACACACACACACACACACACACACACACACACACACACACACACACACACACACACACACACACACACACACACACACACACACACACACACACACACACACACACTTCAGCTATTAATATATGTTATCATGCACAAAATGAAAAAAAAGTTGTCAAACGGGAGATTATTTGAGCTGTAAATTACAATCTTTAATTTTACTGCTACGAAATCAATACATTCTTTATTTGTAAAGCGCAAATACCTAACAATTGTTATCTCAAGATACTTTACAAACAGAGTAGGTCTGGACCATACACTGTTAAACAATAATCCCCCATGAGCATGAAAGGTAGAGCAGAACAGAAGTCATGTTGAAAAGCCATCTGCAGGAACTGTTTTGGGGATGGAGAGAGATGAATAGGGAGTAACAGGGCAACAACTGCAAATACAATGAATAAGATTGATTTATAGCTCAGTGCCAGTAATAATGATAACGGTATGTGTGGTATTAGCAGGACCAACAATGTATGATAATAGACTGATATTTCAAATATCAACAGTAGGAACTATAATGATCATGAAATGGGGAGGACTGAAATGGAAATGTCAGAAGTTGAAGTCGAGCAGCTCTTAGATTCTCTTTAACATGTATAATGATAATAGACATAAGGCTGATTATAATAGATGCAACAGTTGGATTCAAACGGGTCCACTCCCACATTCCAGACGAACCTACGAGACAAGGGGGCTCAGGATCTTCTTGAACAAAGCCTTGAAGAAGGTCATTTCTGCAGTAAAAACAGCTTTTTTGAATGGATGTATATGTGACTTGCTTCTGCAACAAGCCTGAAGCAGACATTCGACTAACTGCAGGTTTTTGCTCTTCTGCATCAGCTTCAATTTTAACACCGGAGACTGCCGCTTGGTTTAGTAGTAAAACATTTCTGGTCATCCAGGTCAGTTAATGTCCTTAAGGCATGCTTCTAGTTTACATATCTGATATTGATATATATATAGTTGAGTATCGTCTGCATAATAATACAAACTTAAGGAGTACTTCCTTTTGATATTATTAAAAAGGTTTGAAGACTCAATTAGCTGCATATGTCACCGGCCACTGGAAGTCCTAGTAGCAGGATCTCTAGCAAAAAGCCTCCTTGACTTTGAAACATCTTACCATGTAGTCTAAATGAGATTAAAAGGTTAATACCTTTTCAATGAAAGCAGTCATGGTGTTACTACAACTACAATCTAGCCATATATCTGTTACTATCTGTAGAAGTAGATAGGTGAATGGAGAGGAGGTGGCACAGATGTGAGCAGTCCTTTTGTTGTCACTTTAAGCTTTAACCTACAGGGGCTGCTGGGTTTAGCACGACTGACTAATGCCATCAAATCCTCTACACATGCCGTGCCAACAAGATAACCACAAAGCCAAGACAGCTTGACTTGCTATTGATAATTATTCAAATAGAACCAGAGGTTTGGTGGCTACAAACTTAAACCTCTCAGTCTCACAGAACAACCAAAATATCTTCAAGATTCTTGGTTCCAAAGAAAATCTACTTATAAAACAAATACTGACATTACTCAGAATACACTTGGTATTGCTATCAGGACTATCACAATGAAGTGTTGATGGTGCCATTGAGAGTCAATACTTTTTTTTAAAGTAATTCTGAATGTACCTCCGCTGTTGTTCGAGCTCTTCTGGTGTAGGTCCATTTGACACTGGGCGGGGGAGGGTTGCATAACCTGCCGAAAAGAAATACAGGGACAAAAGACATTGTGGATAATAATGACAAATATCATGGGTAACAAGATCAAATGTTGTTGTCAATGTGTGCCTTCATATACCAATGCAACACCTTTTATACCAATGCAGCTGCATTTCAAATGCAGCTGCATTGGTATAAAAAAGCTGATCTGCCACAATCAGGGATTGGACCTATAATTATATTTATATTACATTATAATTATAATATAATAGTTTTGAAACAATGTTGCAGTGGTCTTACATCACAGCATCATTTCTATTTACGGTATTTATTTTTTCAAACAAAAAACTATCAGATTTAATTTAAAGAGAGAGCTGACTTTTGACTCAAACTTAACTAAACTATGTATGCTGATTATGTATGAGGGGTGGAACTAACAAAAAATAAATGACAAAAACAGGGGGTGTTTTCATCATTTAATGAAGAATTAAAGAATTTTAAAAATTCAAATGATTTGAAAAATGGATGACAATTAATTAAAGGGATACTTCACCCATTTGCATTAATCTTTGTATCATTAGAAACCTGGTAGTATTTTTGAATGGTCGTGCATCCCGCCCTCATTTTCCCCTGAGACGGGAAACCTTTGTATTTCTAAGTCTGAAAAGGAGCTTCCAGTGACGCAAAATGACCATTTTTGCGTAGTGGAAGCTGTTGCAGTTAGCCGGGTGAAACTACAACGCTAGTTCCTCATATTTTCGACCACTGAAGCTACAGACCAATCACAGATCAGTGGGTGGGAGCTCACTCCCAGAATCAAAACTTAATGTCCACCATATTGCTTGGAAGCTATGCTAACAGGGTCTATGGAGAAAGCTGATAAGAACCGACAATGGCGAAAAAATTATCTTTCAACTTCAAACTGAGATGGATGAAGGGGATTTTGAAGGTCTTGTGCTCAAATCGGATGTTCGTGGCTATCTCTACGAACCGCAATATAGCGGCGAAGCAGCTGGTGCCGACAGGCGGGTGTTATGCCTCGGCTGATGTGCCGCTGGCTCGGCTACTGCGGCGGTGAGGACGAGGAGTCGGGGCCAGCTCGAGCTGGGGCGGACTGGTAGTTTCGGTGCTCTCTCTGTTTGCCTATGGACACAGACATAGAGTCTGTTTTCTGCCAGGAATTTCCAAGATCAATTCTGGAAGAAATCTCTGAATCAGTTGAGGAAATGGCCTTATGTTTTGAAGTAAATGTCTGTGGAGGACCTTAATGGGAGTGGCCTGCGTTGCTGTGCATTCTGGGAGTAACTATAGGTGATGATAGAAAGGAGGTGATACAAGTTCATGCGATTTGAAATATTAAATGATGAAATTGTGTAAATTGAAAATAAAAGTGATATTCCAGTAATAAATTAATCGCCTTTCATCCAACAGACATTTAACGTTTACAACATGCAGTTTTTATTATTTTATCATTTATGATTTACAGCATGACATTTTTGTTACTTCTCCTTCCAAAAAAAAAAAAAAGAACTGGCCCATTCATCAACTGCTGCACTGTCGACTTTTACCGTCTACACAGCCAGAAGATGAGAAGGAAAGTAGAGTGTTTTAAAATATGTTCTGTCACTATTTCATCACTGAATTCACTTCAGGGCATTTTTTAGGAGAAAAATTTATATCTGCGATGATTTAAATTGATACAAATCAATAATAAAACGTGTTGGCAATGAATTTTGTTGTGAATTATTTGGGGCTCCACAAGCTAATAAATATGTAGTATTTTCTACTTTGACATCTTTGGGAGAAAATTATTTTTTCTTTTCATTACTGTGCAAAACGTACAAGCTCTTTACTCATAATGTGTTGTGTCTCATTTAAATGATTAAGTGGACCATTTCTGCTTATAGATGCACTTTAACAAAGCTACAATACGACTCAGCAAGACAAAAACAGAACTACTGTTATGGATCAGCAGAGAAAACCTAAAAAGTGTAGTCTAGACAGAGAGGGACAGGGATGATTTCTCTACTGCTTAGCCCTAACTACAAATATTAAATCACTTTAGCCATGAATGTGAACATGGGAATATAGTTAGTTTTTATTTACCTGCATCTGACATGGAATTGAGCACCTCCAGGGCATGAGACATGCCATTGGCAAATAGAGCAGCATCCTCCTTGCTACCAAAGTTGAGCCCCCATACCTGCCGGGCATCCCGCCACTGGTGGAAATTTGGTGTGGCCTCGTTATACTTGAGACCTTTCACAATTGGACAGTTTATCACCACCTGGGAAAGGAATAGGACAAATGATCAATACAATTAAATAGGTGTCCTTTTTTTTAAAACTTGAAAGCCTCACCACTATTAAAATACCTTTTTCAAAGATTAAACAGGTAACAGGAACAGCTTAAAAATGGTTATATATAATAAAACAATTAATTAAAAAAAGACAAATACAACTGTCACACTCACTACAGTACAGCTAAGGGTGCATTCAGACTCAGCTGGGTCCATTTTTAAGTAGTTTTGGCAGAAAATCTGCCCATCCATTGCACAAAATGCAGACTAATTTTAGTGAGAACATCAATCCTGCTGTCTTAACCTGAGGTTAGTTGACTTCACACATAAACACGACTAATGCATCAAGGGAATGGATTAGGATCATTAACTTTGGCCACATGAAATGCCATGTCTGGATATTTAGATGACTCATGCAGAGATGTAACAGTGAAATATTAATATGGATCCAGAGTTAGGTCAGAGGGACTTTAAGAACCGCACCAATTGGGCTAACACCTGGCTGTATATCAGTAAATAAATCCTTTACGTACAAACATATCTTTGACAATATCTAATATTTAAGTCTCAGCCTTGTATTTAGTGATTTTAACATTAATTTATCAATAAAAAATAGACTTGTGTTAAAAACATTATTGTAATTTTTGGTGAATAATCAGTATTCAACACACAATTCCATTAGCAAGGTTTGTTCTGTTGCTTAGAAGAACACAGCCGTTTCTTTTTCCATCAGGGTCTATTCTGGGTCCATGCTTGAGCCTCTTATTTTAGCTCTGTTGGAGTAACACTGACATGGACGACTTGTGTTAATGTAACGGTTTGAGTCCAAATGATTAATTTAAACAGGGCTGTTACATGGCTGACAGCATGAGACCTCACTCCTTTTTGATTTGCTCCTTTAGGTAATCACCTAATCAACCTCAAATGATCAGCACGTGAGAGGCTCCATAAAAACACACACCAACTCTGCAGTAAGTAACTCTGCCATTCATGTTGGATCATCATTCTCTGTCAGTTTTGTTTTGGATTATTGTTAAATGGTAAATGGACTTGAGTTTATATAGCGCTTTTCTAGTCTTCCGACTAACTCAAAGTGCTTTTACACCGCAGGTCACACCCATTCACACCCTTTCACACACTGATGGTAGTGGTCGCTATGTAGTATCATCCATCAGAAGTAACTAATCCCATTCATACACCACCACTGAAGCGGTGGGAGCAATTCAGGGTTACGTGTCCAAGGACACATCGGACATGTTGCCCAGCTGGGGATTGAGCCCTCGACCTTCCGGTAGAGAGGCGCCGACTCTACCAACTGAGCCACAGCCGCCCGTTGTTCTGAAAGGTTTGTGGTGAAGTTGGACTAGGTAAGTTGGAGTTCCCCTACATTTGCTACACTTACTCAGTTGACTTTGTTAGAAACACGAGGTAAGTGTGGTTTGTGCCACCCATGTAGTTTTCTCTTTGAATATTTTGTAGAGAAGTTAGTTAGGTTTGTTTTTGGATTTATTTTAAGAGATTAGAGACTAGTTGGGTCCGGTTTTGTTTTGTTGAGTTTATTTGTTTGGCACATCCACTTTGTCCAATCTTCACCCCCACCTTGTTCATCAAATTCAGTTTTCTTCTGGTGTTATAAAATAAACCTTTTCTCATTGAGAACAACACCTCTTTGGCTTTGTCGGTTCTCTGGTTGTTATTTACTTCTCTGCTGTTTCCAGGGACATAAAAAGGGCTTATAAATAGTTTTTATTGATGGAATATCCCTCAGAAACCTGCTAATACTAGCCTAATACATTTATTTAACAGTTTCAAATGCACCACCAGAAACATCAGAACGCACTCTAGTTTGAAGTACACGCTACCTTCTGCATGTGTCTACAATGTGGTTTTTAATACATAATGTGGTTACATATACACAGGCAACCAAAAACTTGCAGATATACCTGCTGGTCCGTCTGCATCTTGCGACCCACTACCCTAAAGGCATTGGTGGAGGGGTTGTGATAGATCTGAACTCTGCTGAAGGCCTGGGGCCCAGCACCTGCTGGTAGCCACTTCTTATTGCCATCGTCGTAGATCATCACAGTTGCCCGAGCTTGGCAAATACTTGACTCACTGGAAGAAAGAAACATTATTGAATTTTGGGGTATTCTGTTCAGATTCACATTTTATATCAGTATTCAACATGACAGCATATGTCCTACATGTTGACAGGAAGAAGACAAATAAGCTTTTATACAAAGCACATGGAGTGGAGGTATACAACAAATATGATTGAACACCAATAAAGTATATTAATTTAGGGACAAATAGTTGCACACTAAATACCATTTTAACATCTGTCTGCACTCCTGAAAATATCTAAATAATTTTAGAAGGACTGCTCCAGATATTCTTCTGACCTGGCTGTTCACTTCTGCACCTCACAGCGGGAGACTATCCCTGTCAGACAGGAGTGCATACATCTATATCTATTCATGTATTTACTCATACATTTTACAAACTTTAACATCTTAACACTGACATTCTAAACACTTTGAAAAACAATTGAAAATAAGTAAAATACATGTATAGAAATGTTCCAAAGTCTTGTTTCGTTTATTTTTTTTTATTTAAAAAAAAATATATATATATATATATATATATATATCAAAACCTTCGGACAAAATGAGCGCAAGACAACGCAAAAGTAGTAATTTTATCTTGAATATTTTGTTTTTCGGGAATACAAAATCAAAATTGAAACTTGACTTTTTACCCAGATTTTAATATGAAAATCTGACAGGCATGAGCATTTGCGTTGTGGATGCTGCGGTGGTATAATTTACAGCCCAGATATATAGTGAGGGAATTTTATCAGATATTTGGCCAATCTGAGAAAAATTGTCTCACCAAGAAATTTCTTCACAAATGTGTTCATAGAGGTGTCTTTTAACACATGAAAAGATTTATATCCAACTTCTGCAGGAAAATCTATGAGAGCTGCTCAAAGTTAGGGTACCTGGAACCTCATTGGGGAAAAATTGAAAATGTTAACCTCTGCCTTAGGTAGCTTATAAGGGGTCAAGGATTCAGGATTATGAATCCATTGCAAACATTAGTTTTGCAAAAGAATCCACTCCTCGGTGGGAAAACAGCCACGCCCCCTATTAAATGTATTTTTTAAAGTAGCTTTATATGTTTATTTCAATTTCTGGAATACTATTTTTTTTTAAAAGAGATACTGCAACACTTTGTTAATTGTCTCAGGGGTCCAGGTATGAGTCTCCAGAATCTACAGTTCCTAAAGTGGGGGCTGGGACACCCAAGAGCCTTGGGCTCCTGAGAACCTCAGAAGGGGGTCCCTAGATGCCTTTCATAACCAAATAAAAAAGTTTAATTATTTAAAATAGCATATTTGACCCATTATTGTGAAAATATATACAAACAAGTAGTTGAATTTAAAAATAATCTTTTAAATGTAGGTTTTCACTTCAGTGCAACAATGTAGGTGTGTCTGTTGCACATACATCACCTGAGTGTCTATTTATTACATTTTGAGTCTCTACTCAGTCCTACAGTTTTAATGCATGGAGATAACTTGTGTTCTGCTTCTAGCCTATCTTACAATAAATGACAGTGGGGGGTCCCCAGTCTCTAGCGCAGTCATTTTGGGGGTCCCAGGCTCAAATGTTTGGGACCCTCTGCTCGACATCATCATTGATACAGTTTTTGCATGCTGAGATACATTCAACACCATTCTTCTTGCAGCTGCACCACCAATTGCTGCAATCTCCATATACAACTACAGCTTGTGAACTATAGTATGGGGTCCTGTGTTGGAATCGATCATCGTGACGTTATAGATGTGAGGTGAGCCGAGAGCTTCTGAAAGTGTGAAGGAGCAGTCAATGTACACCTTGGTTTCTCAGTAGTTCAGAGTCTTTCAGGTTATCAACAACCTACAACTCCAGTTTGATTTATTTTATGATATTATATTCTCTTACCATTGTATGATTCCACTTCATTGTTGCTTAAATTTTTTTTTTTGCAATAATCAATAGTATTGAATCGCAATACTTGTTGAATTGCAATACTTTAGAATCGCAATATTATTCGAATCAGCAACCAAGAATCGTGATAAAATCGAATCGCCACAAAAGCATATCTCAGCACTAGTGAGTGCACCCTAAAACTTCTAAACGAAGAGCACTTCATCCCTTATGCTGCAAACAACAGAATTAACCTTCCCTGCTGAGTCCTGAGCGTAGACAGAACGCACAGGGGATATTTAGGTAACTTCAGGGCTAAGCCCCGTCACTGTGTGAGCAACACACACCAGCAGGTAGAAGTTCATTGTTGCGCACACAGCTTAAACTGTTCAATCTTCCTGCTGTTTCTTACAGCTATCGATCACTCTTTCTCAATCCATCACGACGTCAATTAAATAAAACTTAATGGCAGCTCAGCTTGAATCCACCGTAAACCTTAAAGCATCTGAGAAACACTGAATATCGCCTCTACAGATTATGCTATTAAAAGCCTATTAATGTCAATCACTAAAAGAATCCTGACCGATAAACAGGCTGAGCTCCTGGGGCCACACAGTATCTATCCCACTTCCCGTGTCTGATGAAGTGTGGGAAAAACAATTATTTACAAGCTCAAATTGGGTTTATTTTGTCCTTTTACTAATTTTAATAACATTGTCTGAACACTGGAGATATCCTAAACTGAGCTCTTTGAGACAAGCTGTACAAACCTCCATCTAAAAACACATAAGAAAAAGTGTGGCGTGAGACAAAAGCTTATTCACAGCAAGCAGAATACACACAAGTTACAACACATTCAGGAATGCAAACACATGCACTTTCAGTTAGAAGAGTCAGAGAATGCAGTGTGTGTTTCGGACACAGATCTTAAAAGAAACAAATTGTTCATATTTGAAAATGATACCATGACTATAAAAAACAAACATCTCAAAAATATGTTGTATAAAACTAATTGGGAAAAGGAAAAAAATATTGAGAATAATTATTAAAGTTACAGATGAACAGAGACACAGAGGAACTGTAAATCAGATTTTTTTTTTTACTGGTCTGTTCCCCCTCCTCATTGTATTTTTTACCCTCCGTATTCTTCCCTTGGTGCCTTAATCCATCTCTTCCCCCTCTCCCCCCATCTGTCCTGCCAATGATACAATCTGCTACTTCCTGTTTAACTGCACCAAAGCCACAACCCACTTCCTGCTGCCAGCAATGCCTAATACGGTGTGCCTCTTGGTGAACAATCACTGGCCACACTCTCACAGGTTAAAGAACAAAAATAAACATCTAACATATACCATTGAAATCAAGCCATTGTTGATTGTTTTTTTTTTCCTTCAATGCTTACAGCTTAATAAACCTTAAATAAAGACAGAGTAATATAATAATATTATTAATAAATGATTAAGTATTTGAGATCCTTGCTTGCTCTTCTCCTTCTCAAGTGTTTGGGCCAATAAATTTGCCTGTTATCTGTTGAGTGATTCTGATAGAAACAAGCAATAAATAATGAAAAAAACTGCAATTTTGAAACACCTAAATGTGATTGTTTTCTTTGACATACGTCTTTCTCATAGTTGATTATGAGACAGACTGAAATTGATAATGATGCCTCCATGCCAGTGTGACCGCGCCCTAACAGAACACAGCCAATCTAGCTCCTTTGTTTTGTTTAACCTTTTCCAGTTAAGATTGACAGTGATTGATACATTTGACTGTTAAAATAAAGCAGACTGTAAGTTCCTCACAGGAGCTTTGTTTGGCTGTAGAAGCATTCAAGATATGTAGCCCTTTGGATAGGGCTACATATGTTGTTGTCAAATTATGCAACGCATTGGGGATGGTAACATTTCCTATGGAAACCTTGAGAACTGAGAAATTGGTTTATATTGTACCTTATTCCAATTTAATATACCTGCATTAATTTCAGATGAAAATAAATGTTGTAAAAAAAAAAAGTGTTAGAGATGTTTGAGATAATTTAGGATGTAATGCCATTAACCATATTGTCCTGCAAACTAAAAATTAATTCATAAAAAAAAAAACGTTAAAATACCCATTTAAAAGAAGCCACAAGTGATTCTCTAGTTACCACGGTAACTCCTTGGTCTCAGGACTTCAACTATCCTGTGGTGTTGCTCCGTGCTTGAGCAGAGCTGTAACGCACACGTATCTGATGGAAGTTGGAGGTTTGGACTGAGAAATTGAAAGCAAGGCCTCAGAACAAATACTGTTAGTGAGGGTCTACATTATTTATAACAATTTTGGCCACCAAGTAGGACTGGGGGAAAAACAGATTAATCGAAGAATTCTTTGTTGGGCAATTTTAAAATCAACACTTTTCCCGGAAGCGTTGGCGGAAGCATTACATCATCACTTTGCACCTTCCACTTCAAGCCGATGCTATCCAGGATCAGCTTGAAGCAAGATGAGCTTAAACCTGCATCTTTACAATTTAAATCTCAAGTATGGATGCACTTTGTGCATAAAAAAATGTCGGGAAAAGCAGAGCTGTACATGGCTAAAGCCATATGCAAACTCTGTGATAGGCCAGGTGCTATATTGTGGAAATATTACCAACATGAGTGCCCACTGTGCATGTCACCTTCTGAACACAGAGCAAGCCAAATGACCAACAGCAAACCAATGGACACTGGATGTGACACTGAAGTACCCAGAACTTTATACAAAGCAAAAGCATCTTCATAAAGTCAATAGTTCATTTTACCTGCAAAACCTTCGTCTGTATAGCATGGTGTAAAATACGGGTTTTCAAAACGAAGTTTTCAACAGACAGACATAAGAAAGTATTTCTTCAAATCTACAACAAGGATGTCTGAAGTCACAGAAAAGCTGAGCAGAGCTGACTGTGACGCATGGACCTCGCAGGCCATCGAGTCATATGTTGTCTATGTGCGCATCAGTCCATACTACTATGGCGCTGTTCACTGCCACTCAAGGCAATGCTCCTATTTCCACCGCAGTATGCCACTAAGCTCTGCTCCTTTCCTAATAATCTGCTCCAAGTCTATTTTCAACGGGCCCCGCTGCAAGCAAACGTCAAGCTGAACATAATATATTAACCCGAACAAAAAGTCAGACAAGGAAATGCACAAAGCATTCGGACAATTTAAAAAAATAACACAATATGCAGACTCCTGATTGTATTTTCCATTACTTTATCATCTTGATGTCAAAACAGGCACCACATTAACAGCAAATAATTCCCAGAAAGCCAAAACAACATATTTGCAAATGTTTTCTTTATTCCTGTGATCTTATAGTTGTTCTCCTGGAATATGTGTACAGGTGCTAATGGCAGCACTCATGATCCAGAAACTGACCCAGAAGGGCGGGACAGTTGCTGTCCGTCGTAGCAAATCTGTGGCGCTAACAGAACACAGTGCTCATGGACTATGTGGAAATCAATGCTTCTCAATCATTGTAGACCGTCATGACTCAGAGAGACATTTAAATAGAATATTTGATTTCTGTTATGTGTATAACATCGCACACTTACTTTAAGCGCAGTCACTTCGATGATTAAAAACATTGTATTTCTGAAAATTCCTTCACAATAAAAGTCCTCCTGGAATGCTTTTATTTTGTTGATGTCATATCAGGAAATGACTGTAACAACTTAACTCAACTGACAAAGAGAGAAACAGATTGACAGATTGACGATACTCAAATAGCCGAATGCCGAGGACGTGAAATAAACATTAGAATGGGCTATTGGAAAGTCGAAACTTAGACCTCAAAAACAAATCCGAGAGCCCGTTCTGACTGAAGACAAAGGTGAACGCACAGATCTGGAGGGCGCTGCCTTTAAACCCGAAACTGTTCAATATACCCCTTATGTGATGTTAACTATAAGCAAACTGTCAGATTGTCAAAATTCCTGCTTTGGTCCACTCACTTCACCGCTCCCTCTCTCTCAGTCGCTCAACCACTCATGCACGCCGCCCTGCCCGACCCTAACAGCAGGTGAGATGACAGAATGCGGTACAGAAGGTGCTCTAACCATTGGTAAAGAGTAAGAAACCTCTGTAGTGACTTCTCATTGAAAGAATATATTGTAGGCTTCACTTCTATTCATTGAGATTGTTGGTTCTGTTGTTTAATTGGCAGCAAAACGCGTCGATCAAAGGAACTGATTTTATGAGCCGTTCACAGTTTCACTGTACCGGCCGTGTGTACTTAGACTGAGACAAGCATATGCTACTGGCAGGATCAACCGGTATCCCGGAAACGCCAAGCAGCGGGAACGCCTAACGGGCAGGTTAGGCGGGCTAGTCGGCGGCGGTGAAGCTTTTGGGGAAATGTAGCGCAGTGGATACACTCGTCCGTTGTGTTTACGGCGAGAGTCCAATAGCTGGGATAAAGTAGAATGGTGATATAGCATATGTTCTGTTTCAGCCTAAACTGAGCAGAGGTGATCGGGTGACAGACAGAACCAGTCAGCACCAAACATGCTGCTGGACAGGTTAACATGAAACTTAACAGGAGAAACAAAGGTTAGTCTAATGTGCAGAATTTGCATATGATGTGCTACTAAATGTCTGTCATATCTTTTTAAATGATTTCATTACAATCTTGTTCTCTTTCAGATTTGTTGAATTTCTATGTATTAAATGTATTATAATAATATTTATAAAAATGTCAGAATTGCAGTTCCTTTTCCTTATTTATTTATTTATTTTTTTTTTTTAAGATGTGACAGTTTTGGACTTTAGCTTCTTTCTTTTAATAGAACTTCAGCTGTTGCCCCTCCATTTTTTTTTTTTTACTAAGAGTTGCTAGCTTTTGCTGCACATTTATAAAAAGTTGAATCTAGAACCCCTCTCTCTGTGCACAGCTCCTCAGACTCGGACTCCTAAGTGTGTCATGTGAGACCGGCACCTTCATGGCTGTTTCTGAGGCTCTAACCCTAACCCTTACCCTAACCCCCCCTCCCCAAAAAGTATAAAACTTAAGCTATAGTTTCCAATCAAAACTGTATTGCATTAAACTCTTTGATGTGGTAGGGAAACATCCTGCCCTAACAAAAACGTGGACTGGATGTAGCTGTGGACATGAGAGAGCTCCAGTAATGTTTTTATTCAAGGGGAGGGAGTTGGAAACCTGTGCTGGCCCAGGTATTCCCAGCACCACCGCACAACATTGGCGTATGCCAGGTGTCTGTAGGAACTGTGAAAAATTAATATAACAAAATAATGGTAAGCCTTTTTGCAGTGCTTTGTCCTAAATGAGAATAATTTGAGGTACTCCAAAAAAGGATAATGAATCACACAGGTGACGCAACACTTCTGATAATACTTTCTGACTTTGTAAATTACATGTTATGAATACAAAACTATTCTCTGTATCAATTGACTTTGACGTTTCTGAAGCGTAGGCGTTTTGTTCAGCAAGATAATCTTCACAAATGAACACCATTTTTATGATGTTTGAAGAGTTAATGTGGCCGACAGAAGTTAAAAGCTAACGTTATGCTAAAGCTAACTACACCACGTCGGATGATGGTGATGTAGCGTTATGCTTCATATTCACCTTAACCTAAAGATTAAACCTACAGGAGACATCTCCGACTAGTGAGAGAGTTCCCAGCCTCTGTGTCCGGCATGATGACGTTTAATGTCCCCGACAACCACTGTAGTCACATTTAGCCACTGCCTTTTTTTTTTTTTGTTAACCACAGACCTTATTTCAGCCGTCTAACCACAAACCCATTGAAGTTATTGTGCTAGGCCTTAAGAACCACAGAGAGACTTTTTCTGGTGATTTGACTGTCCTTAGTGACATCAGCCTGACATCTAGCACCACTGTTAGGAATCTAGGAGTTCTATTTGATCAAGATATGTCCTTTAGCTCTCACATCAGGCAAATTTCAAGAACAGCCTATTTTCACCTTCGTAATATCTCCAAGATCAGGAATATCCTGTTGCAAAATGATGCAGAAAAACTAGTTCATGCATTTGTTACCTCCAGATTGGATTATTGTAATTCTCTTTTGTCAGGGTGCTCTGGTAAGTCTCTAAAGACTCTTCAACTGGTCCAGAACGCTGCAGCTCGTGTACTGACCAGAACCAGGAAATGGGACCACATTACTCCTGTCTTGGCTTCTCTGCACTGGCTCCCTATACAGTCTAGAATAGAATTCAAGATCCTTCTTCTCACTTACAAAGCTCTAAATGGCCAGGCACCATCTTATCTTAAGGAGCTACTAGTGCCGTACTGTCCCTCGAGAACATTACGGTCCCAGAATGCAGGCCTACTAGTGGTACCTACAGTCTCTAAGTGCCTTCCAGCCGGGGTCCGGGAGGCAGACACAGTCTGTATTTTTAAGAATAGACTTAAAACTTTCCTTTTTGATAAATCTTATAGTTAGTGCTGGTGTAGACCAGCTCTTAGTTATGCTGCTGTAGGCTTAGACTACCGGGGGAACTGGCACCTTGAGCTCCTCTCTCTCTCTCTCGCTCGCTCTCTCTCTCTCTCTCTGTGCATATACAGTACATCATATTACTGCATGTATCTATCTGTAAATCTTAGTCACTAACCACCTACTTTCCTGAGAGCTCTTGAGCTCTCTTCGGCTCCTCAAGATCGTTGGTTGACGGCCTGCCAGAACAACCCCCTCCCCACCGGATCTTTGGTTGACGGCCTGCCAGAACAACCCAATTATATACTTTGAAGATAATGTATATTTGTGTTAATTCTAAGAATATTTTGTTTTCTATTTAATTTCAGTTTTTATTTGTCTACTTGCTGTATAGAAATGATGGCTTTTTGGTAACAAATAAGCCATTAAAAGGTGTAGAGTTTTATTCACCACTTCTATATGCAGTCCAGGTTTTGAAAGGGTAGTGTTTAAGTTCAATTTCATATGTGAAGAGGGCTCACATGTTTGCCATGTCCACTTTGCACTTCAGGTGCTCTTTTCACTTTCTTTTGTGCCAGCTGACTGGACTGTCCATCATGGAAGGCTGGCTCTAATGCTAACAATTCCTCTGAAGTGGACCAACCATCCCTTTTCTACAGACACTGTTATTAGCTGTAGCGCTAAGCCAGCTAAGTGAACATTGACTTAGGAGGTTTTCTCTTGGACACAAATAGGTCTCTAGCTGATGCTCTGAGAGGGATTTGAGTCATCAACCCTGGAAAATACCTCCAATAAAAAGGACTTTGTTGACACAACAGAGGACTTCAGCAAAGAAAAAAAGATAAAAAAGGATGCCATGCAAATTGCAAATGATTTTCCAAACACCTTCAAAAGTAAACCCAGTCCATCTTTACTTGCTGTTTATACACTTAAAGTGAGTTCATAATCCCTCTGTTGTTAAACTGTAAGGGAGGGGTTAACAGGAAATCACAGAGCACAGCCTGGAAACATGCACTCTTGGAGATGTCTGTATATGGCTGTGATCTGAGAGCTATTTCCCAAATGTGCTGGCAAGTACAGTCAGGCCCAGTGGATCTGAGTATTCTGTCCTGCTCCTCCTCCATTTACCTGACCCTCCCACATCTCTCCTTTGCAACTTTCCTCCACTTTCCTAAACATGTTCCCTCAATCATGTGATCCAAGAACAAGACCTGCTGGCACTTGTTACTTGGTTGAATTCATGCAGTGTTCTTAATGCCATATGTAGGAGCAGGTTATAAGAGCAGCTTTAGCACAGTGATACAAATCCTTTATCATGTGAATCATGGAAGTGGTGATAAGAAAAATACTATTCAGATTTCAGTCCTGGAGCCAAACCAAGACACATCCAAGTTACAGTAGACTAAGTAGTGATATAATGATCCCCGTGAGGTTATAACACCACTATTCTTACCAGTGTTTCCCCTACCATTATATTAGGGGGGCGGCCCGCCCCCCCAACGGCCCCCCCAAAAATCTTTAAAAAGAACAATGTATTAAAACAGTAACAATCACAACAGGCAATCAACATTAAGCCCCCGTTCACAGTTCATTTTGGTCAGGGTTAATCTACTCACAGTAATAAAGAGTGAGTCCTCCTGTTACTCTCAAATCTTAAACAAAAAGCTGTTTTAGATTCACAATGTTACCCTGAGTGAGTCATCACAACAGTTGTCAGAGTTCTCCCTGGTATCCCGACAGTGACTGATCTTCCCATTTGAAAAGGCTGGGGCAACCACCATCTTAGTTTCACCATTCTTATGCAGCATCATTCAGGGAGCATGACACCAAATAGGTAATAATAATAATAATAATAATAATAATAATGATGATAAGTAAGTAAAAGAACATTACAAACATAATAAACTAAATATAGCCGAACGGCTTAATCAGAGAGATTCCTCTTAGCGACCACGGCAGATTCAACATGTCCAATCTGTCAAAAAAAGACTGACGGACACACAACTAAAAACTAAAACTAGGGTGACAGCCAACGATCTCCTTGATGTGTCAGGGCCTTAAAGAAGAAGCCGTATGGACAAAAGTGAGGAGAAAATGAAGCAGTCAGCAGAGAGTGTTTTCTGCAGCTGGACTTATTGTGAATAGACTGTGCACTGGCATCAGTCCTGATCACAGACGTGCTCATCTTTCCAGAAAAAAGAAAAAAGAAAAAAAAAGAAAACACTATACTAATACATATATTACGTTGAGTAGAGTATTTTACGCGCTCACTCCTGAACGTGTAGAAATGTTCATTTGACTACAAAACAGAAGAATTAAGTGTATTGTGAAGAGGCTCAAATGATTTTATTTCACTTTAATACAGAACTTTATGTTGATTTTAAAAAGGAGTTTCATTCGGTCAGCCTTGTTAGTATAGATTGTTCTGTTAGCAGCGCCATTAAATAAGGACCGTCATACATTTAAAAGAGAGAGCCAGGGCGCTGGTGCAGTGGTTAGTGCGTGCACCCCATGTATGGAAGCTTTTCAGTAGTCTTTCAAGCGGGCGGCTCAGGTTCAAATCCAATCTGTGGCTCCTTTCCCGCATGTCATTCCCCACTCTCTGATTTCCAACTCTATCCACTGTTCTATCTCTCCATTAAAAGGCACAAAAAGCCCCAAAAAAATATTTAAAAAAAAAAAAAAAAAAAAGAGAGAGAGAGCCTTGTTGTTTTATTAGTTCAAACTGATTGTATTTAATGAATTAATGTTTCAAGTAACAACTGTGCTGCTATAATGGTTTCAATAAAACATAAACTGAGAAAAAGATGTGTACTTTGTAACTCATTAATTATTAATGATTAACCGATAATTAATCGTTAAGGTGTTCAACTATCGGTTAAGAAAAATGACTGAAATTGGCAATACTAGTTAATGCTGAAGGTCACTTTACTTAACAACATCTGCCATCAGTGTGTGAATGGGTGTAAATAGGTAGGTGGTAGGGAGAGACCGAAAAGGGATTTTTGGGTCCAATATTAGGGAGAGAAAAAAAAACTATATTTTTCTTAGATCTATCTTTAATCTGTAGACATAGATAAATATAGATATTAGTGATGTTAATGATTAATCCCAATTAAGAATTTACTGATTAAAAATGTATTAACAGACAAGCTGTTTACAATTATACAGTCACATGTAATACCATTTTATACCACAAAATGCGCCTGTCACCTTGTCAACTTAGAAAACGACTGTTATTAAGCTACTACTAAAGGCCCTGACACAACAAGCAGACAGCAAAGAACTAGTGTCAATGAAGGGAGACAGCGGCCAATCGTTATGAATCGTTATATACGTTATGAGCATGCGTGAGAGGAAACAACTCTCCATGCCAGCAGGGGGCGGTAGTCCACTGTTGTGATACGAAAAGACCATTTTCACACGGCACCACAGAAAAGAAGAGGTGGAGGCAACAAATAAAGAGAAACCAATGAGAGCATGGATACTACAGTGGTGTGATCAAGGAACTTTCCTGAACCTGTCTCAATGAAACCTCCCAACAGCCAATCAGAGAGTCCGCCGATTCAACATGACGAATCAGCCAAAAAAAAGTATATCCAGCTTGGTACAATTAAACTCATGCCCACAAACTCTGCCCGGAACCTAGGTGTCATTATTGATGACACCTAGGTAGCTAAAATGGTCTTTTTGCGTATGCCTTCAACCTAAAACAACTGCCTGTCAGTACCTGTGTCCGATCAGACTTAAAGCTGTTCCGTTTGCACTTACTGACGTCTTCTTCTTTCTAGATCCTTGCTTGTGTTGTACTTACTCTCTTGCCCAGGTATCATCTATGTGTGGGAACCACTGCGTTTATTTAACAAGCCTTTAAATTATGTAGTTTCACTGACCTTTCCAATGTTTGTTTGTCCATAGTTATAATTGACTCTTTATTCATATCTGGTAATACTCTTGTGACCCAGAGTTATCGTGATGCATAATGATAACAAAATGAAACTGCTGCTCATTAAATCATCTGCTTGGCCTCCTCCAATACAGTTTTCTAATAAAGCAATCACAATCATACCAGATAAGTGAAGTTAGAATTTAATGGCCTAAAGATAAACTTTTTTAAAGGCTTTATATGGGATTTTTCACACTTAAATGTAGTAGAAATCAAGTATGTCCTCTGAAAATAGCTGTGAGTCATGACTGTCTACAATGGGTGTAACACCCGAGTCCCACTGTCTTTGATGCTTTCAGAGTCCTATCTTCACTTTGTTTACATCACCGGGACGGCCGGCTGACTCCTCCCCTCGTGTATAAAAGTTGTTTAATTGAGGGACTAGAGAAAAGAAGAATAACATACTGTACTCACTGCTTAACTGTGTTTCTAGATCACGCTCATTTCAGGTAAATTTACATGCAGTGTGAAGATACGAGCATAATAAAGATCGCTAGCATTAGCATGCTAACACAACAATGCAGTGTGAGTTGTTTTGGTTTCATGCTGGTGCTCAAGGGCGACATCTGCTGGATCAAATAATTATTTTAAAGGCATATTCTGCCTTTAAGATGGCTGATAGCATCAAGCACATTGCACAGTAACTGGTATTCATTACACTCCATTAAGGAATGGACTCCTGATGAATCCAATGTATCCTTGCACCCATTAGCAGGGCAAACCTTATACATCGCTATAGCATTTATGCCCACAACAAACTCTGGTTGCTCCACAGTTCTGCTTGATTTCACATGGGTTACACATTGAGATCTTTGCTAGGAGACAAGTCTTACAAGCTATAATACAGAAATTACATAAATAAAACTTCGTGTGGGGACATCTCTCCGCTACATTCTTATCAAGCTCATTATTTACCAAGCAATAGACTCAGAATAAAAGCAATGGAATTATGCTTGTATAGCCCTTTCCTAGTCTTCTGACTACTTAAAACCCTTTTTCACAGTGCAGGTATTAGTATAAACTAATCCATTCATAAACATTCACAGGTTGCTGACGCAGCAGTGGGAGGATACAATTTTACAATTCACTTAGCAGATGCTTTTATCCAAAGCGACGTACAACAGAGAGTAAGAACAACACAAGCAAGGATCTAGAAAAAAGGGAACAATGTCAGTAAGAGCAAACGATCAGCTTTGAGTCTGATTGGACACACAGGTGCTGACAGGAAGTGACCAGAGGCAAAGCGCAACACTGACGGCAGTTCTTGAGAGCTCTAATCAGGATAGAAACCATCTTATAAGTCGTCGTTATCAAACAAAAACCATCGTCATTACCATCATCATCATCAATAATATGGAGACCATCATCATTAAGTTAGTAGGTATTCATGAAAGAGCTGGGTCTTCAGCTTTTTCTTAAAGGTGCAGAGGGACTCTGCAGATCACATGGAGTTTGGAAGTTCATTCCACCACCGGGGGGCGACAGAGGAGAAGAGTCTATTCAGAGACTTAGGACCCTGTTGTGAAGGTTGGATCAGACGCCTTTCATTGGCAGAGCGTAGTGGGCGGGATGGAGTGTAGACCTGGATGACAGGGTTAAAGTAAGGAGGAGAAGTTTTTGTGTCTGTTTTGTAAGCAAGCAGCAGAGTTTTAAATTTGATGCGAGCAGTAACTGGGAGCCAGTGTAAGGAGATTAACAGCGGAGTGACGTGCTCTTTTAGGAAGGTTGTAGACCAGTCGTGCTGCTGCATTTTGTATCATCTGCAGGGGTTTGATAGTGCATGTAGGAAGACCTGCCAGTAGAGAGTTGCAATAGTCGATGCGTGACCATCACAAGAGCCTGTACCAGGAGCTGTGTAGCATGTTCTGACAGGTAAGGTCTGATCTTCCTGATGTTGTACAGGGCAAATCGACATGACCGGGCAATCGAGGCTACTTAACCCTTAAAAGTTAGCTGGTCATCAATTATGACACCCAGGTTCCAGGTTTGGTTGTTCCAAGCTGGATATTGATCTGTGGTTGCATAGAGGGACTGGCTGGGATGACAAGGAGCTCAGTCTTTGAAAGGTTGAGTTGAAGGATACTTTAACATATGACTGCAGGAGCTCAGGATCTGAGGCAACTGACTACCACTGATCCACATTAGACATCAAGAATTGATGAGATAAGGGCAGCTACCTTCCTAAACAAAAATACTGGCAAGACTTAGTATCAGACAAATATTTTGTTTATAATCTAGTTCTATAAACAATTATTTAAACTCAACAGGAGTTGAGAACATCTAGTTTGGTTTTGCGATTTACTCCATTCTGTAGTTTTTTTATCCTTCAGTATACTAAGATCCATGCAGTCCTTTTATCATTTAAGATGTCTAATGAGTTTCCAAAAAATGTGTATTGCGATATTGGTGCGTCAAAGTGTTAGGCAACAAGTAGAGACATAAAAAAGCTGTATCCCAGCATGCTTGTTAATGTGAACATTACACAACAGCAACAAAACCAAAAGAGTTTTATCTCTTTAGCCCACACATATAAGTAAACAAGAATATTGGTGAATGAAACATGCAACTGCTCTGTCAGGGAAATGACAAGAAGATCATTTTGAAAAAGGAAGCAGATAGAAAAAATTCAAAGATCAATGTTAGTGCTGCATTTCTTTTGAGTTACTGCTAAGGCACCAAAACAAAAAAGCTGAACCAGAGCGACAAGGGAGATGGAGATGGAGGCCTATCCCCCGCTTTCAAGGCTGATCAATAGACTTGCATAACTGTGTAAGGAGAAATGTGGAGGAACCCAGTGTGGCCTTGCTTCTGGACAAGGGATTCTAAACTAAGCACAGGAAACTTCGCTTGAAAATAAACTGCTGTCAATCAATCAATTTGTTAAATTGCAAACGGTGTAGAGTGGACCAAATACAACTGTGGGTGTGCTGTGTCATGCAAGTAATCTTAAATAAGTAATCTTCAGTAATCTGACGCAGTTGTAATGCGACATAGGACAGACCTTATAGTCACAAAGACCGAATCAGTGGGCCATGAATGGAAGCTTCAAGTCAGCTCTGATGGTAACTGTAATATTAAAACAGATGGATGCGGTGCCTGTGCCACAACATCAAAAGAATAAGATGGTCTGAGATCCAAAATGGTAGGGCTAAATGTCCTTATCCCAGTGCATGGACTCACAAGCACACACAAACAGAGCCAATAGAAATACTTTGCATGAAAGCGGTCATTTTTTTAATTACAAATACCATCATAACCCTATACCCTGGTAAAATGGCACGACATTATGAAAGTATGAAGAAATTGATACCGCCCTAACCTAATTCCTAGTTGTACCACTTTCCAACTTGACTAAACAATACCTTAATTTCTAAATCAATAGCGATGGTGAAACAGATAATGCTCGATGGTGCCATGATGTAGCCTATAACAAAGAAAGTCTCAGTGAAAAGAAGGTGGCGTTTAAGTAGCTTCATGTAGACCTGCTGCACAAATTGGAAGACATTACAGTCTTTTAAAATATATTTGTTCACACAGAAACAGGTGGTCAAGCATTGAGATTTCATTGTGGATAGTGACTTTGTCTTTGTTCACTCTCACTCCGTCTGCTCTCATGCAGGTAACAGCTGTTGGCTGCATGTGAAGTATAGCTTCACATTAGTAATGTTACAGCTTGCTTGATCTCTGTTGCTGTAAACTTAAACTCTGTTACAGAGGGCTGTGTTCAGTCCAAAAACTGAAAATATAGTTTGTAAACGGATGCACACCATTTGTTTGGCCGATCTATAAACCAAAGATTTCTATCTTGTTTTTTTAAAGTTGATGTCACTTGTAAAAATACTGTTTCTAATAGGATTCAGTTTTTTCTTTATTACAGTTTGTTGAGTTATGTTTAGCTGAGGAATGGAGAAGTTAAGTATTTTATTTTTGTGTATCTGAAAAACGATCCAAATCTGTGATCCGATCTGAACCATAAGTAACACTACTACAAATAATGAACACATTATTATTTAACAAATACCAGAAGGTAATGTTTTGAATTATGTGGGTCATTCTGTCAGATTCTATGCATATTACTGAATGGATATCGAAGCATATTGGTATCTAAGCATATTGGTATCGAATCGTGACAATCGATTTCGATTGTTAGAGATCACGATTGGATTCATAATCTATTTTTGAATGAGTTCAAACTTCAGGATCTACTCCAGTCAAATGTGAGACTGGCTGAATTTGTTGCTGCTCCTTTTGGCATTCTGCTGAGTTAAAGAGCTAGCCTAAGCACTTAACAGGGAGTGACCGATTAGCCACATTTTTTTTTTAGATTTTGGAAGTGATTAATCTATTTTAAATCTCAGAAGATAAGAATCTCGATTTTTACATGAATACATTTTTCCCTCACCTCTAATCGTGACCCAAAGAAATCTAAATCAAATTTAATTGTGAGGTTCTTGACAATACCCAGGCCCATCTACAAAATGGTAAGATGGTATGAAATACTTACTCATGCAAGGCTCTAAACAGAGTTATGGTACATAGAAACACAATGGAGAAATAAAAACAGGTTAGGAAATATGTAAACATGTTCAGTGTAAAAAAAAAAAAGTCACAAAAGTATAACACGTGGGTATTTTCCAAATTTCAGTAGCATCCTTGCATCTTCAATTTATGTGCACCAGTCAATCAGTGATGATGCAGCTGTGCAAGTGAACTCTCTTTTTAATGTTGTACAGGCAGCTTCAATTTAGGATTTATTACTTAACAACTTTCTCAACTAGGTCAAATTGTTATACTTTTGACCAACTGACTGCGCTTCTGTGTCAACACTCACATACCACAGGCACAAATGACAATGAACATGAGTGGAGCCGCATTCCAGTCTCTGCCCATTATTCAAGGAGACATAGGCTGTCAAGGCCAAAATGAAGGGCTGGCAGGAGCAGTAAGTAAAATAAGACCTACAATCATCAAACAGGGATCAAAGAGTGCATGACCCGCTGACAGATACCACATTTAAGATCATAAACCTGAATAAAGACAGAAAGGCTCTTTACTTTTGATAATTACAGTATGGAGTGTATTGTGACTCATACTGGTCATTTCCACAATAGATTCTTTTACAGCATGCTGTGTAATGATTTGTATTATGTACGATGAATATATGTGTGAAACCCACACTTACTTTTTAAACTGATTGTATATTTAAAAGTGGTATAAACAAGTTAAAACAGACAGATGCCTTTAGTGCAACTTAAACAGTAAGTTATGCACTACTTTTTCAATACCTTCATTAACAAGGTTAGTTTAATAATTCCCCACATCAGTCTCTGATGTACCACATGGTCCACAATTAAACCTGCATCTGTAAAGCTCTAAGAAGTCAGCCAAGAGAAAGCCCATCCTGCAGTAATGGCTTCAGAGCTAGATTACAAAGTGCACTGTCTTTGACGGGATGTGGAATTTGTGGACATGAGCTTTAAACAGAGCAATTTGATTTTGTTGCAAGCCTCTGTATTCCCAAAGAGAGAAAAAAAAGACAGAAAAGGCTAGATTTGGAGAAGGGTTATGGAATACATAGGACCATGATCGAGGCAGCAAGCAAATGCATTTTGAAGTTAAAAAAAAAACAATCCTGCTGAAGTTCCTTCATGCAAGTCACCTAGTTCCGTTAATGTTTGAGCAAGCACTTTATTACAAATAACCTGTTCCCCTTTTCTATCACTGTTTTATTATGTGATAGTGATTTTGGTTTAGACATGGAAGCGGTGTTAAACTGCTTTACGCCCCTGTAGTGAAACAAGAGTCCAGCGTTTTTGAAGCCGATTCTTTTTTATTTGGTCTAACCTACACTAGCCTACAGTTCATGAATACTTACTTAAAAGTGTTCACATGTGAACAGGTGGTAGCTGGCACCCAGTACGACCTTGCAAACACGTTTAGGGCTACTTCCTGACACACGAAACATCCGATTATTTGTTGGGAAATGTAACAAAAAACCTGCTGCACCGTTTCAAGCTGAACCCTGTGAGTGAATCACCACCGAAACATCTATTTCAGTACACCTCTACAACAACTACTGTAGGTTACACTACTCTGCAGAACTCAGAAAACATCACAGTGTCACCACGTATCAGTCGCTTTAGTGAACCGAGGCCGTAACACAAAATGTAGCCTGGGAACACAATGAAGATGAAGGGATTTGCTTTACCCACCTCATTGTTCGCTCGGAGTGGAGATCCTCTCCTCGTAGACAAGTTTGTCTGACTTCAGTGCTGAAACCCGGCTCTTAATGTCAAAGTGGTGAAATAATAACGGAAAAACTCAGCCAAAAGCCCGCAGCTACACTCGAAAACTGGGAGAAACCAGAAGTATAAAGTAGCACACCTCGACGATTTCCTGGTTGTGGTGGAGCGGGTGGAGCGGGTGGAGGAGGGGGAGGAGAGAACAGATACAGTAGCCTAGTGGAGCCAGCCTGTCAACTCGCTGTTCTTCATTTGTTTCAACGAGCCAAAGAGTCGAGAAGAAGCAGGTCAACTCAAATCAAACACTTGTATTTTCACTTTGTGATCGACTGTCTGCTCTACACTGTCTCTGCTCACTCGGTCGGCCAGGTGGTTGGTCCGTGTGGTTTTAATTCACTGGAGTTTGGCTCAACGCGCCAGCTTCAAAGTCGGCTCAATCCTATGAGGCGTTCATGTGTGCATTGTAAATACCTGGATTCCAGAGTTTAGGCTACACTAAATCGTATGTGGTAAATCTCAGTTGTTTAAAACATTTGTAGGTTACGTAGGTACGATTTTCTTTCAGAAATAAGCTTTTTTTTCTGGTCATGCTTCTTTTCAAAACCGATTCAGAGACATTTAGGCCTAGCTCAGTTAGCTTTTCAACTCTCTCTAAATTATTCGGACAGCTAGGCCTATCATTTATTGTTACTTTGAAGATGAACAATTTCAGACATGATCATAAAATAATTGTTACTAGCTACTTTGTGTTGGCTAAAGTAGTTGAAATGAGCTCATCCTGGACCAGCTGCAACTAATTGCATTCACATCAATTGTTTTCAATATGAAGTTTTCAATGACAACAGGAACACAAGTACACAAAGGAGAAATCCTTCCTGCATATTATTCCAAATGCTCTTTTGTAAAGTGTCTGGAGATGGCACTTGTTATGTATTGGCGCTATACAAATAATGATTGATTGATTGAACTTTGTTATAACTCTTCTGTAGGTCCACATCTCATTGATCATCTCTGCAAAGTCCTGCGTACATTGAACAAGTATTTCATTCCCCTAAGAGGCTCAAATTAAAGCTACAAAATAAAAAGGTAGAGAACAGAGTGGTGTGTATCTGCTCTTATCAGAACCAAATATAAAGGTTTGATATAATAATGACAACAGTCAAACAATTTCCCTGTGAATGATACATATGAATTGTAAATGGCAATGGTCTTTATCGATACAGTCATTAGTCAAACAACAATGTTAGAGTCTGTTTAACACTTTTATAAGCTAATTATTTGGTTTCTCTGACTTCTTTTGTTGTTCCGGTGGTCTGTGTAACATTGTGGCTATAATGCTCATTCCATTTGCTGTATCCTTTTTTAAGCCTTTGGGGGATCCTGTCAAATTCATCAGCCCATTTGTTGATTATTTTAAAGGAAAGACCTGGAACACAAGTAAGGTTTCTTGTTAAAATTGCCATTTTCACACAGGCTGTGTCCAAAATAATCCTCTACTTACTATGTAGTGCACTATATAGTGAATTTGCCATCTTGTTGTGACGTCTGAATTATAAGTTCTTCTTCTAATCTTTATTTATGGCAGTTGGTATCCATAATCATTTCATTACCTCTAACACCTTGATTAAAACATTTACAGTGTTCACATATCAGCCTCACATAAAAGGAACATGGAGATTATGGCCAAAAATGTTTGTTTGCATGCACATACTTTGGTTTGTCTTTATCGTCCTCATGTGCAGCAGTCACCACTTCCTTGCTTCTCTCCTTTTAACAGCTTCAGTGTATAATATGCATGTGTGCGTGTGTGTGTGTGGTACCATCTATACCGTATATACCAGGGTTATTCAATGAAAATTCAAAGAGTTCCAGTTACTAAAATCTCCTCCCAGCAAAGGGACGAACCTCATGTCTATTGCATCCAATAGTCTACCCCTATGTCCATCAAATAAAATCAACACTGCACATTTCCTTAAGATTTCAACAATATTTATTTCCAATTGTCAAAGTAGGATACTTTGGGGATCAAACCCTCGACCTTCCAGTTGAGACATGACGACTCTACCAACTGAGCCACAGCCGCCCCTCTATTTAAATTATTCTACTTCCCTTTCTTAGTCTCCGAACATAACAACCATGGAATACTTTTCAAGTAAAACAGAACAGGCACTTACATTAAGGCCTACATTTCAATAGACAGAACTGGCTTTTAAGGCGTATACATTTCAATAAACAGAACCAGCTAACCAGCAGAGTTAGCTCATAGCTAATTTGCATCTGTTGTCCCTGGGCAGGTAAACAAATAATACATGGCAGTAAGTATATGATCCAAAATAACAGAATATGTTTTAAAAGTCCATCTGTGTAACATTACACTTCATAATATATCAGATTAAATCCATAAATATTAGACACTGGATAAAACACAAGATAAAAATAATGTCCATCCAAATGTCCATTGGTATAAAGAGTAGATCAGCATGATGTGCAGGGCAAACATTAGTCATTACAGTTTTGGGCTGATTTTAGCCAGAACCTCCGCTTGGTTTTTACCTCTTCAAGATTTCCTAAATGTCTAATGTCTGTAGGTATAGTTCCTCTTTGTCACTGCTGTAATTGAAATTGCTGATTGATTAAATGTCATCCTTCTGAACTGTGACACCCAGTCCCACCTGGTGGATTTGCCTGTGAACAAGTTGTAATGCAATCAGACAAATGTGGAAATAACATAGTGTATACAAAGAGCTTTGCCGCGGATGAGGATAACTGATGCTTTTGAAATTATTTACATTAAATTTAACTGTTTGAATGACTCTCCTGACTTGCTTTTTTAAGGACAAATTTGTGTCAAGTATAATGCCCAGATATTTAACAGAGTGTCACAGATGTGATGACTTCACCATTGATCAGAATGTCAGGATTCACTGAGTTGTCTCTCCTTGCTGTAAAATACATGCAGACAGTTTTGTTTAAATTTAGAGTCAAACAGGAGTGAGTGAGCCAATCTGACACCCTGCTCATAGCAGCTGTCAGTTTAGCAGAAGCTTCTTCTTTAGACTTTGCAACTTGAGAGAAATAATATATAAATACGCTAAATAAAATTGGTCCAAGGATGGACCCTTGAGGGACCCCAGCAGTACAGCTGGTAAGTGAGGAAATCTACTTTCCAAATCTAACTTTTGACTTTTTCAACAAAAAAGCGGTTTGCTGTTTCTGTTGAACGGTTCTTTCGAATGCCAAATTGCAGTGGACGTTCACATTCATTTAAATGAGAGACTAGTTGACTACAAACTACCCTTTCTGCGATTTTAGAAGCTATTGGGAGGATACAATTAAAAAAAGGATTTATTTTACATATTTAAAATACATTTAAAAAAAAGGATTTATTTTACATATTTAAAATACATTTAAAATCATCATTTAAAATCATCGTTGTTAGACTAGCAGTTCAACGCTGCTCGCTGCCTTCAATGCGACATATTGCTGATTGATGGACTAGTTCTTTCGCCTGATTTAAAAACAGGAGTCACCACTGCAGTCTTCCAAGAGGAAGGAAAATAAGAATTTGTTATTGAAAGATTTATCAAATGGGTTAATAGTATTGATTTATAATCGTTTACAGATTTAGCATCGATATTGAATACATCCTTAGATTTAGACCCTTTAAGGCAGTCTAACACTTTCATTACTGTGGATTCAGAAACATTTTCAATAGTAAAATCAGATAATTCATTATTTGATGGTCTAAGAACTATTGGTCTTAAAAATGCTTGGCTAAACATTGCACTGACTACACAAAGAATGAATCTCTGCAACTTCTTTATCTTCTATCACTTTTGATTTTTCCTTTAAAGTCAAATTTTGAGTTGATTTGTCCTCCTTCTTTAAGATGTTTTTAATATTTTCCCAAATTGATTTCTTATTTTCCTGACACTCAGACATTTATTTAATAAAATAGTTCGCTCTTGCCTGTCTTATTTCTTTTACTACTTTATTTCTTAAATCCTGAAATGTTCTATTATCATGTGGTAACCCAGATTTAAGTGCTGTTTTTAATGCTACGTCTCTCTACTTCATTAATGTGCAGAGATACCCCTGGCAACTTAATTTTTTTGCGTGAGTTAGGGACTTTCTTAGAAAATTCACTTTTTGTCCAATTAATTCTTTCCATCAATATGTTTGATGCCTTTTCTAGATCATCGGATTGTAGGATGTCATTCCAGTCCAGCTGCTTTACTGTATTTTTGAGTTTTTGAGTAAAAATTGTTGTTTGGTGAGTTTTCTTCCAATTAAAGTCAGATTATGATCTGACATGAAATTAAATGTTTCTGTGATTCTTTCCGGTTTATTACTTAATGAGATCTATTTGTGTTTGTGATGTTTTCGTAACCCTAGTTGTTGAACCTTTAATTATTTGAGTAAGATGATACTGATCAGATATACTTGTGAGTTTTTCCTGTTTGCTTTCTCTATCCAGTGTTAAAATCACCAAATAAAATTAAATACATTTAAGTGCCAATTTCTTTCAATAATAAGTCAAGTTTATCATAAAATACATTTTTAGAATTAGGGGTTCGATAAGTAACAACAATGATAAAAGACACATGAGGGGACAATACAATCGACACAGCAATGCTTTCTAAGTCCTCTGAGGAGTTCAGGTGCACTTCTGCGCATTTGAAATTATCTCGAACAAACAAGAAACTCTTCCTTCTCTGCCGGATTTTCTGTCTCTTCTAAAAACATGGTATGCAGGTATAACAAAATAACATATAACACTCAGAGGTTACTAAGCCATGTTTCAGAAAGGAAAAGAAAATCCATGATGGAGTCAATCAGCAATTTTTAATTTTGCTCGGTCTTGGATGCCATGCTTCTAATATTTAAATGTCCGCCAAGTAATCCTTTTGGCTTTATTCGTTTATCCCTAAGACCTTTGCCTGGTTTGAAATAAATTAAAGTTCCATTTATTCGCCGTTTTGCTTTTAAGTTCTTTGCGTGCACAAACACGGGTTAAAAACGTCATTTAGCAGGGTAGCATTACTCTTTGTACTCTTTATGTAAACAGTGGTATTTCACCTCAAGCAACAAGTAATGCAGCCAAAGAGTCTTCTGAAGAATATCTTTACACAGTTTCCCGACCAAAAGCAAATCTCCCACTTGCAAAGATAAAAAGTAGTAACTGCAGAAGTGTTCCAAAATGCCATTCAACAAGCCCTGGATGGCATCCCAGGAGTTATCATCCTAAGTAATGAAATTTTGATGTTTGGCAGAACAAGGGCTGCCCATGATCAAGCTCTTCGAGCAACATTTCAGAGATTGAAGGAGAAGAACCTGACTCTCAACAAGGCCAAGTGCTCATACGCACAAACTACTCTGGACTTAGAGTACACATTCTCAGATGGAGGATTCTTTCCTGATTCCAAGAAGGTTCAGGCGCTTCATGACGCTGCTGCCCCAACCAATGCTAGTGAGGTCCGCAGTCTTCTTGGCATGGCAAATTACAGTGCCCGCTTCATCAAGGATTTTGACACCACAACTCAACCTTTGAGGGAACTTATGAAAAAGTCTGCTTGTTGGACTTGGCACCAGAGTCCAACACCAAGCACCAGAGGTCTCTCAATGAAATTAAACAGAGTCTAACAAGCGATGCTGTGATGACCTACTTTGACTGAACTAGTTGTTGTTGCAAGTCCAGTAGGTCTTGGGGCTGTGTTAGCACAAAGAAATGGCCCAAGTGACCCAGCAAGAGTGATAAGCTATAAGCACTGTCTCCTGTTGAACAAAAATATTCACAAACAGAACGCAAAGCTCTTGCCATTGTGTGGGGTTGTGAACATTTCCACATATATCTTTACGGAGCAACCTTTACCCTTGTCAGTGATCATAAACCCTTGATATGGATTTTCAACAACCCCCAAATTATATGTCACCCCACCCTGCACAAGTATCACATGTCTCAAGATGCTTCAAACACTGAAAACAAGTCGAAGAATATGTGAACTTTGTCACTGCAAATGCTGTCCCGAAGGCAATGACACTGGCTGAAAATCAAGATGCAACCAAAGCTGACCCTACGCTATGCAAGGTCATTCAACTGATTAAAGACAGCTTGTGGGAGTCGCTGTCTGAAAAGCAGGATTTAGCTGATGGGGTTGATGTTGCTACATTAATGTCATGAAATCAAGGATGAACTGACAGTGACCACGACTGATGACACTCTGCTACGGGGCACAAGAATTGTCATCCCTCAGTCTTTACAAGTCAGGGCAATATCAATCGCACATGAAGGCCACCAGGGGGTGGTCAAAACCAAGAAGTTGATCAGAGAGAAAGTCTGGTTTCCTGGCATCGACAGACAAGTTCTGGCTGCCTCTTAGCATGTCTGAGCTACCATCTTCACCATGGGAAAAAGTTGGTGTGGACTTCTGTGGTCCGTTCCCCTCTAGTCATTGATGAATACTCCAGGTATCCAGAGGCAGAGGTTCTACAGTCCATGTCAGCCAGAGCCACGATTCCTAAAATTGACAAAATATTCTCTACATTGGGTATTCCACTTGATGTCAAAATAGACAATTTTTAAACATCAGGACTCCCATACAGGAGATTTTTTATTTAAATGGCCCACACCTCCTTAAGATGATCCAGTTTTACCTATTTCACTATGTGGAAGGGCAGAAGTGATTAAGATTAATATTTTACCGAGACTATTATTTCTTATATCAGCTTTACCACTTAAATTCCCCCTAATGTATTCAAATACATTAATAAGTTATTTACAGGTTTCCTAAGGAGGAACAAGAAATCCAGAATCAGCTTCAAAAGACTGATCAGACCAAGGGAAAGCCACGACATATTGGGAATTTAACCCAGACAACATCCCCAAAACACCCAGGTCTGTTTAACCAAAAGAATGAGACAGAGATGTGAACTTAAAGTTGCAGAAATTGATCGTTTTAATTAAATAGATATTGAAAAAAAAAAAGCTTAAATATAGGTAGATTGACATTACCAGTACAGGGGGAAGGGCTCCTGGGGAACCCACAGGAGGAGAAAAGTGAAGGGAAAAGGGTTACTGAGGGCTTCACCACCAACAGTATTCAGTAGATTGATTACAATCAACTGCAAGACAAAGAACACACAGGGGGATAGGAAACAGCAAAAATCACATGCACAAAATACAACCCAGTCTCATGTCAAAATGTGTAATACCTATGTTGGTCCACAGTGCAAAACGTAGTAGTTTCACAATAAGGGCTCTAAAATTGTGACATGTCTACGTTTCCTTTTTCTATTCTTTTGTATAGGCATACCTCAGGTCACGTGACTGCCCAGTTTTCCCCAGCGAAAAAAAAAACATGGCGGACATCCCCCAACAAGCTACCCCAACACTTGTGACTATAGTACATTCAATTTGACACCAAAATGGCGTTAAAAACGGAAACAAAGGTGTAGGTTCAAGACTGTGTACATCATTTTCGTCCGGAGTCAAGGAACTACCCATACCACAATCCATTGCGAATGATATCGTTTATTCAGTTTTTCAGGTCTCGCCAGAAAAAACGTTGGGTTGTTATGTTTTCTACTGTTGCTATGGTGGCTGCTATGGACGCTATCAACAACGAACCGGAAGGAAGTGGACGTTCGGTTCGTGGCTCTTAAAACGGGTTACATCAGACCCTATACATCAAACTAAGCTCCTATGCAATAAATAATGATTTATGTTACATTTTTATGGATCTCTTTCATTACAACCAAATTTAATAAAACAATTGGAACAGATTGATGCATATTAGCAACATAATAAACTATAACATGTAACAATCCTTGATACATAAAGACAATACTGTACAGTTCATGTGTGATTTATATGATTTTATTTAACAAAATAATCCTGACAGATTAATACTATCTTTTAAAACAGGTTTGATTTGACCACTTTTTTACAATATATATAGTCTAGATTATTTTACTATTAAATCAAACAGTACAACAGAACAAACCACACACATTGGCCACAAATTAAATTTCTCATCTATATCTCAGACAGATGGCACACCCCATACATTATAGACAAAATAGTTATGCCTGTAACCACAAAGTATGGCACGAAGAATGCCACGGCATCCAAGCTTGTGCAGGAAACAGTGTATAATAACCCCAGTTGACAGTGAAGCAGCACCTCTTTTTCTTTTACATTGAAAATATTTTAACATTAAAAGCAATGTCTTTTAAGCAAGATTAGAAAACAACACATAAAATAAAATTAAGGGCATCAAATAAATGTTTCTAAATACATTTTTTTTTTTTAATTTAAATGTTCTGTCTTGTGACTCAAAAATATCCCTTTGTCTGTTTTCTGGGCTGTAATCTATCATTCCCTTTAGTACATAATTTGTAAGTCTTTTACCATTATATCTAAAGAAGGGTGTCCAAATTTCCAAAAAATCCTCACCTTTACACTTGAACCTATATGTTATGTTAAATACTCCATTGGTATGAGGTCAAAGATGATTTTATGCCATCCTAATACTGAAGGTGGAGTATTATCAATCCATTTTAGTAATATGTTTTTCCGGGCAGCAAACGTGAGGATACTGAACAGCCTTCTTCTATAAAAGCCCTTTAGCTGAGGACTGGGTAAACCAAGGAGCAGGAGTTTGAGGCTCAATATTAAATTGAACATTAAAAATCAAATTTAGTTTACCAGCAATTTTAACCCAGTAATCTTCAATGTGGATACATGACCACATACAGTGCCTATAGCTTCCCACCTCCACAATACATTTTGTGCACATTTCTGACAGACTTGGATTCATCCTGTGTCTTAGCTGGGGGGTAATCTGTAAGCAATGTAGTATTCTAAACTGAGTTTCTCTAGTTCTATTACATATGGAGATCCCCTTTGCAGAGCTCCATATTTGAGCCCATGTTGCTTCATCCATTGTTAGGTTCAGGTCAGTATTCCACATCTGCCTCAAGTAATCTGAAGACATGCTACCAGCAAGGTGGAGTTTCGCATAACCCTGACCAATAATTGATTTCATGCCTCTGTGAAGAAGTAAAGATTCAATCTGTGAAGTTTGGCAATCAAAAAGATTACCACTTTGTTTTATAACAAAGCTACGGATTTGCAAAAATCTAAAAAAAATGGGTGGGAAATTTGTGTTTTATTTGCTCAAATGTTAGCATAACTCCTCTGTCATATAAATGTCCAAGTGTCAAAATCCCCCTGTCTTTCCAGATGTTAAATCCCTGATCAGACAAAGCCAGAGCAAAATCAATGTTACCTTGTATAGGAGTCAGGGAGGATAATGACTTTGAGCGGAACCTCCACCTTTCCTATTGTCTGCCAAGTTTGCAGGGTAGTTCTAATCATTATATTGTTGTTCACATCAAGCTTAACCTTCTTTAAGTCTAAAGCAAATAAAAGAGCCGGCAGCGAGTTTCTTGCATTAAACGATTCCAAGTCTATCCATACTGATTCTGGGTCATTGTTAATCCACTCAGCTATGTAATGAAGTTGTGCAGCCAACTGATAAAGTCTAATATTTGGAACATCTAAGCCTCCTTCCTCAGCAGGCATCTGTAATTTAACCATTTTTAATCGTGGCTTCTTTTTATTCCAGATAAATTTACTGGACCAGCTATTCAACTTTCTGATAGTTTTAGTACCAAGTAGGATCGGGATCATTTGAAAATAGTAAAGGAGTCTAGGAAGGATGTTCATTTTCAGTAATGCTATCCTACCCAGCATAGATAATGGTAGGGAAACCCACCTATCTAGATCATCGCTTATACGTTTTAAGAGAGGTTCAAAGTTGGCCTTGTACATTTCTTCCACAGAAGGAGTAATTGAGATCCCCAGGTAAGTAAAGCCTTTGGGTGACCATTTAAAAGGCGATGATGGTTGAAACTGAGAATTGCCTAAGGGCATCATTTCAGACCTTGAAAAATGTATCCTGAAAATTCACTAAATTGATTTATTAACTCCAATAATGCTGGTAAAGTGGTCTTTGGGTTACTTATAAAAATTAGGACATCATCCGCATACAGAGCTATTTTGTGCTCTCTATCCCCGACAGAGATTCCTGTGATGTTTGGGCTATTTCTTATAGCTTCTGCTAGTGGCTCGATTACAACTGCAAATAACAGCGGTGACAAAGGGCACCCCTGTCTAGTCCCTCTCCCCAAGTGGAAAAAAGAGGAGGATTGGCCATTAATCCGAACAGCAGCAAGTGGTTTGTTATATAGCAACCTAACCCATCTGCAGAATATGTCCCCCAGCCCAAGACTGTTTAATACTGAAAAAAGAAAGTGCCATTCGACTCGGTCGAAGGTTTTTTCTGCGTCTAAACTTATTACCATACTGTCCAATTTTTCCTGATGTGATAACTAAATCACATTTAACAACCTCCTCATATTGTTGCAGGAGTTTCTACCAATAATAAACCCAATCTGATCATTCTTAACAATAAAGGGGGGAAACTTCTCAAGATGTTGTGCCAAAATTTTAGATAATATTTTAAAATCAACATTTAACAAGCTAATGGGATGATATGATGGACATTCATCAGCCGGCTTCCCTTTTTTAAGGACGAGGCTAATACTGGCTTCAGTCAAAGATCAAGGCAAGACCCCCTTTTCAAATGATTCTTGAAGCATCTCTAAAAAAGGACCCATAAGTACTGACTTAAATTCTTTATAAAATTCACAACTAAGACCATCAGGGCCCCGGGCCTTTCCCAATTGAAGGGTCTGCAGTGCATCCAAAACTTACTGAGTTGTAATAGGTTCATTAAGAGCCTGCTTTTGTTCATCTGTTAATCTTGGTAAAGTTAGCTTAGACATGAATCTATCAATCAATTCCTGTACGCCTTGGGGCTCCCCACTAGTATATAACCCACTGTAAAAATCCTTAAAGACACTAATAATATCGCTCGTATCAGATTTAATGTGGCCCTTTGCGTCTTTAATGGAAGAAATTGTGTGTGAATCAGTCTTTCTGTTTACTAATTTAGCAAGGTATTTGCTTGGCTTGTTACCATGTTCATAAAGCCTTTGTTGAGCGAACCTAATACTCTGCTGTGCCCTGTGAGTAAGAAGAGAGTTCAGAGAAGCTCTTGTAGCCAACATTGCTTTCATATTAACATCAGACGGATAACAAGCACATGTCTTTTCTAGCTCTGCAAGTTTGCTTTCTAGTTTCTTTTGGGCTTCTCGCGCCTTGCGCTGTTTACTTTTTACGTAGGAGATGATTAGGCCCCTAGCATACGCCTTGCGAGTCTCCCAAAGTATGGAAGGGGAAATTAAAGGAGTTTTATTTATCGAGTAAAATATTTTAAATTCTAACTTAAAATATGAAATAAAATTTGGGTCTCTGAGTAGGTGTGGGTCAAACTTCCAGGATTTACTAATGCCTGTTTTTTCCCTGAAAAGCAACTGTAGAAAAACTGGGCTATGGTTTGAAATAGAAATGACTCCTATATCACAAGACACCACAGAAGATAGCATTAGGTTAGGGATAAAGAAATAATCAATTCGCAAGCTGCTTTTGTGAGCACTTGAAAAGAAGGTGAATTGTTTTTGGTTAGGATGTATAGCTCTCCAGACGTCTACAAACCCAACCTCTTCACACGTGTCTGCTAATGCCCTTGATCTTTTTGTAGGGGCTCCAGACTCAGCAGGTAGCTTATCAATGAGTGGGTTCAGGTGACAATTGAAATCTCCACCTACAACAGAACATTCACTCTCAAGTTCAGCAAACTCCAGAAACGTCTTTGTAACAAAGTCTGTGGGGTGGTTTAGTGGGACATATATATTAAGAATTGAGATTGATTTTCCATACAATACACCCTTAATTATAATGTATCGTCCCTCACTGTCTTTGACGCAGGATTCAAGCTTAAAAGGCAATTTCTTATTAATCAGGATACTAACTCCTCGACTGTTCGAGGTGTAAGATGAAAAAAAAGTATCACCAACCCAGTCCCTCTTCAGTTTAAGATGTTCTTGGTCCTTAAGATGCATTTCCTGCAGGAGTGCAATTTCCACTCCTTCCTTCTTCAGAGAAGTTAGGATCTTCTTTCTCTTAACTGGGTGATGGATGCCCCGCACATTCCAAGTGCACAGCTTTATACTAGGAATGTTCATAATCAAATTTGACTGCAACATAATGTAAATAAGTGCTGCTCAACACTGTCAAACACATGAAAAAAAAAAAACTCTGGTGACACGTAATGCATATCGAACAATTAACAGAACAGTGGCCCTTTTAACAAAACTATTTACAAACACTATTACGAGATCCCTCACAGGCCGTATTACGGCCTTTAAACCTAAGAACTGACTGCAAAGAGTGAGATTTAAACCTCCTATTGGGTGGAGGACCCCTTGTCTGACTCTAAATGCAAGCATTTATTTTTTCCTTCCTTAGCTGGCGCAGTAAATAATTATAAATGTATTTATGTATAGGTCAGTGACAAATAAGGGTTGTTCAGATGACAATTCGAAAATCTTTTAAAAACACAATTTGAAAGCATGCATCAGGTTCATTAAAATGTGAGATTTGTATTCATGTTGGTTTTGTGTTTTTTAAAATGACATTTAAACCTTTTTTTCAAAAAGTAAGACTAAATGGACCTACAAATGTCAAGTGGTGTAACCACTGAAAAATTAAGAATATTGAATATTTTATACATCTAGAGTATATGTAAGTGTACTCATGATTGTAATTACTTCATTTTAAAATAGCACAAGAAAATAGATTTTATTAGGATTATCCCTAAATTTATAAGTTATGCCTTTTTTCAAGAATGAGCGGGACACAAAGCTGAAACCACCTCTGTTTTCTAAATAATTTTTGGCAAATTATGTGAAAATTGTTAAAAAACATGTCATTTCACTGCAGTAGAGGACTACTTTTAATCAAATTTAATTGTCCTGTATTTTATTATATTTTTTACAAGAAATACTGGTTACACCAATTAAAGCAAACCAGTTACACCAACTGACCATACTGCTTCTACAGTCAAAGGCCATTGTTTCTTGAAGAAATTGTTGTTAGCTTCCTCCATTTCATGTTTGCTCCACCTTCCAAAGTGCACAGAATACCAATACGCTGAAGACAGTAATGTAGCACATTTGTCTTAAACACAGAATAGCATAAAACTGAAGTGAATAGATCGGCCTTTTGGATGGGTCTCATAGATCGGCAAATTCTTACTGATACCTGATCTGGCTGTCTTAGTCAGGATCGGTGCACCCTTAATTAATTCATATCTTAAATAAATTACAACATCTGACCAAAATCTTCAGGGGAAATTCATTTCTTCAGTATATGGAATAAACTCAAGGTACTTGTGCCCTAATCAAAGGATAACATACCCACAGGCAACACTTTACATCTCTCCTTCTTTACATCATGGCCATCACAGCACAAACAGCATTGCCACCTTCTATAGTACCAGACTTTGGCAAGCAAGCTCCAGGTAGTGACATGCTGATACTACCTACCCTACCACATGGCTCCTAATAGCCGACACATCTAAAATGCAACTACTGGCGCCAATATTACAGCATACATACATATATTAGATTATACATGTTTAAAGGTGCACTATGTAGATTTGGTGGTGAAATTTGAAAGTTGGAGAAGTGAAACAATTCTTTGATATATTTTCTAAATTGCATACACAAACTTTATTCAAAGTATAAAATGGGTCCCTGGAACTCTGTTTGGAGATCTAAAGCTACCAGGAGAGTTAGGCTTTCACTGTTGCGGGCCCACCACTATAACTTCTCCAGTAGCATTTTATCTTCAAACAGTGTCACAGGGACCAAATTTTCATCTGAGGACAGTTTGTGTTTAGAGTTATGATGGACATATACCACATAATCTGTAAATTTCTCCAACTTTCACACTTCTTTACCAAAACTACATAGTGCACCTCTATAAATGTAAGTAAATGGAACACAAATATGCAATTTGAAGCTAAACATTTACAAAATGCCAGGGTATTTTGTCCTAGACCCTTGATAATAAGGTTGTGGATGGATAACCACTTTAATCAACATTAAGAAATACTGATATTTGACAAAAGTGGCCTCTAACAGAAAGGCTTGTCATAAATGTCAAATAGTGTGACCGGTTACACCATTTGACATTTCCACTTCAAATCAAATTTGACAGGCATTATCATTGAGACCTATATAAGCACATTTCCTGGTGTGAACATTTCAAATCTAATTTTCGAAGTGAATACAAATTTTTATAATTATCATAAATTGTTAATGTTTTTCTGAGGTCATACCATTTGACATACCTGACCACGCCCTTAAAATGTCAAATTATCTCATGTTTAAAAGAGAGTTGCTAAACATGGCGTGCAGCAGTTAGGACCATCAGGGGTTCTTCTTTGTGATATCACTTCTTGCCACATGATATGATGAATATATTAACAAAATGGCTCCTTCAATGGTGGTTACACCATGTTGACAATTTGGTACTTGACTGGGTTACACGATTTCCCTAAAATAATTATAATAATAAGAACAATGATGTTCCATTACTTTTATTTAATATTGAACAGTTCTATTGTAAGATTATGCCAGGCTAGTTCATAGGGTGTAATATGAAAATTTAACCTTTTTAAAGGAAGTTTAATTCTTTGGTACAAAGTTTCAACGGTTACACCACTTTGACATTTTGGCCTAAATACCCCAAATATTCTCTAAAAATGTATAATAAATATAAATTTTAGACTAGGTCCTCAAAACAAAGGATGAAAGCATGTCATCTGTGCATTTATTTTTAGATTTTAAGCCTTTAAAAGTTAACTAAACCTTATGGACACAAAAAAAACAACATCATTGATATACTAGAGAAGGAGATGTGCCAGAAAACTAGTGAAGAAAAAACATAATTGGTAGATTACAGTTCCTGTTGGCAGTAATGACTCTTACAAGTGGTTATTTGGGCAAAGAAAATAAGGGGAGACTAAAGGAAAAAACGATTTAAGTAATTTGTAGTTAGGTTTAAGCCTCCAAGTCTTCAATGTAGAACTACACCATGCAGCATCATTATTTTGTTATCCTCAAGCTTCAATATAAACTTAGATAACATAAATGTACCTGATAGGTAAAGAGCTTAGATTAGGGAGTGTTAACTATTCTCCTCCATAAAGCTTAACAAAACACAGAATGGTAGGATACCCCTAAGATGTTTAGGAAACCGATTTAAGCACTCCAGGCAGACAGGTGTGTTTAAATGTGAGCACTGCTCTCATATTATATATAAAAAGACAACATTTTAGGCTTCATTTGTGTATTTTAGGTCATCTACAGAGTATCAACAAATGCTGAGGCTTGCTCTGGAGAGTTAAATGTTTTAACAGTGTTATTCACCGTAATCCTGAGAGAAGCGGGGTAGATCATGGCGTAGCGGGCCCTGTCTATGTTCTGGAGCTTCTTCCTCACTTGGTCATACTTGCGATGTCTTTTCTGTGTCGCTGCAGAAAAATCAGGAAAGAAATGGATCCATGTACCGTCGATTCGGAGGTCCTTGAGACGTCTGGCTGCATCCATTACTCTTTGGCGATCACTGAAGTTGTGAAACCTCACTATCATGGCTCGAGGAAACCTTGACATCACGGAACCCGGGAGCCTGTGCGCCCTTTCCAGCTTGACGCGGCCCGCTTTGGTGTCCAGGCGAAGGACCTTTGGGATCCAGGATTCCATAAAAAGAGATGCGTTCGTACCCTCCAACTTCTCCAGCAGGCCCATGATCCTTAAGTTTTTACGTCGACCTCTATTTTCATAGTCGTTAAGCCGTTCAGTTAGCTCATGTATTTTTTTTCCCATAACCACCAGACGTTGCTCGGCGCCGGTTGACATGGTTTCCACAGCTAGTATCCACTGCTCCGCCTCATTAACTCTGTCGGTGACTTCTTTTCAACTCTGGGAGATATTGGTGTGAATATCCTGTACCATCTTTTCTAGCTTTTCATCCATCATAGCGGCAATATTTACTGTCATTGTCTCCAGAGCTTTGGTCAGCCTCGGGTCTGCTTCGGTGCATCACACGCTTTAGCTGCTGGCCTGGCGTCACCATTTTCAGGGGAGGCTGCAGGTGAATCTTTCTTCTTAGAAAGCTGTTTGGGAGGCATTTTGCTCCAAAATTGGTCCAAGGACATCACCTGGAGTAGTTACTCTGCTTTGCTTCAAAGTTTCTCGCCAAAAGGAATAGTGAAACCAATGTTGCAGGATAATGTGCCGGAGCTCTGATAGAGCGTGGCTACTCAGGTGCTTGCATCACCAAAAGTCCATATGTACTTTATTTTAACATAGATCATATATGTACTATGCAATAAATACTTCGGCCACACGAGATCCGTGACATAGTCAGTGAATATATCTTTTGTAAGCCTTTTATAATCCTAGTTACTACCTTTTTGGGGAAACGGAAAAGACTACAATTATGGCGCCATTCAGTATCAAGCTGTATAACTTGAATCTGAGGAATTGTAGTCTTTTAGACAAATCTCAGTGTTTCCCTTACCTAAGAAGTAATATATATTTAATTGAGGGTACACAGGGGAGTTTAATTGGATGGTTAACACATTTATGTTATCAGATATTTAAAAAATAATTGATACATTTGTTAAAATGTATTTGAACCATGTATAGCAGCTCCCCCTGTTGTTTTGGTGAGCTGACTACCCTCACATGATACTTTGTTCCAAGACCTCTCAACAGTTATTCCCATGTCTGTAGCCCCTTTTGTTGCTGAGGTATAAGCCTTCAAACATGTCCTTGGGTCAAGGTTCAAAGGGCATTATTTCAAAACAGGGGTCATGTTGAAACCTCATCTTCACATACAGTGGGTACGGAAGTATTCAGACCCCTTTAAATTTTTCACTCTTTGTTTCATTGCAGCCATTTGCTAAAATCAAAAAAGTTCATTTTATTTCTCATTAATGTACACTCAGCACCCCATCTTGACAGAAAAAAAACAGAAATGTAGAAATTTTTGCAAATTTATTAAAAAAGAAAAACTGAAATATCACATGGTCATAAGTATTCAGACCCTTTGCTGTGAGACTCATTTAACTCACATGCTGGCCATTTCTTCTGATCCTCCTTGAGATGGTTCTGCTCCTTCATTGGAGTCCAGCTGTGTTTAATTAAACTGATTGGACTTGATTAGGAAAGGCACACACCTGTCTATATAAGACCTTACAGCACATGTCAGAGCAAATGAGAATCATGAGGTCGAAGGAACTGCCCAAGGAGCTCAGAGACAGAATTGTGGCAAGGCACAGATCTGGCCAAGGTTACAAAAGAATTTCTGCAGCACTCAAGTACAATAAAAAATCAATAAACAAAAATAGCAAAGATAATGAAAATTCAATATAAAAAATGTTGATGTTGATGTCTCCTAAATTCATAAACAAAAACATGACAATACCATTTACGGAAACGTGTAGCAGGCTCAGCTACTAGATAGGCAAAAGCAAAAAAAAAAAAAAAAATACAAGATGAACAGCAAATCAAGAGCAAAAGCATATAATCAACCCCACATTTAGTACATGAACCCCTTAAATTGACCCGCAAAAGGAGGGCTGACAACCAGTGTTGTAGTGGTGCCTTAAGAAGTGGGTATACTCTTAATGTTTCCCTAAAAAGTTTTTCTTAAGTGTCCTGTCCAGCAGAGGATTAATAGCCTCTGCTGTAAAAATGGACATTCAAGACTACTCTTCCATAATTGGTGCGTACTAGCCAATTACAGACAGAGTAGGAAGGGTGATTCCCTCACCATCCTACAAAAAATTGCAGCATTCTACAGTATATTGTCAGTCAATCATTGGTGTGAATCGGAGGAGATTTGGAAGTGGTTACAGTCTATGGAGACAGTTAAATAAGAAACGTATACCCTGCACTATCACTGCTGACAACTCCATGAATACACATAAGAATCACACACCAAGCAGCCAGCGAAAGAAGTCATGCAAGGCAAAGCAGAGCAAAGCAGGCTCAAAGAAGGCAGAAAGGTGAAGCAGCACAGAGGCAAAACAGGCAAAACGAAGCTCAACGAAGCCGTGTCGAGGCAAAGCAGAAGTTATTCCTGAGTGAATGCAGCACCGTCACACCACACCAGAGGAGCAGGTACGAGCCCCGCAAGCAGTCCCTGTCCTTGCACATAAATACACTAGTAATACAAACAAAAACACAACAACAGCGAGGAGTTACAAGACTTGCAGTGAGGCGTACACACCGATCAGGCGTGTCCAGCCCAAGGGGCAACCTCCGGTCTCGAAAAATGAAGCCTATGCGGAAGTACAAAAAACTGCAGTTCCTCGAGGTTCCGCTTGAGGCTGGCTGCAGAAGCGCCGGAAGTGCCATAGGCCCACAGCCAAAAAAGCCCGTTTTTACCACAGGAATCAACATGTTTACAGCCTGGTTCAAAAAACGAGATATATCTGAGAAGTTGACGGCCCCTTCTCCTCACACTGTGGGGGGGGTGAATTTTTTTATAACTCATCGGATTTTATTCTTTTAAGGAAAACGACTATGCCCATATTTGGTTGTGTCAGATTTGATTGACAGCTCTGCGCGCTGCATCTGTCTGTCAGGTCAGCAGGTCAGGAGGCTAACAGCTTGATCCGTCTGATTTCTCCTCTTTTTTACTTCGTTTGGAGAGTTTGTTTAACACAGATCTGACAACATACATGGCTTGCTGTGCGGTTAACAGACCATCCAACAAGTTGATGCTTCAGTTTTTTTCGGTAAGTGATATAGTAGTGTTATATTTACTGTATACTCGTGTTTATATTTACGGACCTAGCTTGTTTAGCGTTAGCTTGTAAACCAGTCGGCTAACTGTGTAGCTCATTATTTACAGTCAATGGTTTGTTAATGTTTGAAATGTTTGTTAAGATGTTGTTGTTGAAAATAATGAGTTTGTGTGATGTTAGAAGCTAAAGGTTCACCTCGGTGGTTAACCACAGACTGTAAATATGGTTATCTGACGTTATGATGAATGTTTTACTCCACGATACGTAAATGTCAACATTAAAAAAACAAACTTTGTGTAGTAATTATCCGTCAGTAACATAAACTGAACTGAACCTAATGTGCTGTGTAGGTTATAGAGGATGACATTAAAGTTACATGGTTGATGTAGTGTCTGAAGGTTTGTGCAAACTGTTAACAAATTTAAAAAAAAACTATATTAATAACCATATTAATTTTCACTGAACTCATACACAGAATATAGCAGTAGAAATATAAAATATAAATAACATATGGAATGAAAATAAGATATAAAGCACATAGATATAAAGTATAAGAAATAGTTTGAAGAATACAGCCATGTACCGAGCTCATGTTAATAATAAATGAGTTACTGTATGTTCTGTACTGAAGCACAGAGAGTTGGGACCTGTTAATGATTTAAATAATTCAGGTTATATTTGTTTCATGTTAAGATGAAGTACTATCCACAATAAACTGCTTAATTTTTCCTCACACAAAATCTGAGACAATTTGATGTGGAATATCATTGTGCAAGTGAGTGAGAGAGCTGAAAACAGCATGATTACAATAATGTTTATCTTCTTAAATTTGAATAGATGTTGATTACCTGAATACTGTACCTTTGTTGTCTGGGTAGTACACTGTTGAATTTATAAATGTGCTCTTACACACAGATGAATACAGAAAAATAGATGAGAACAAAAAAAATGATTTCATGAATAACTGCTATTTTCTCTCTTTCTTTGCCATCCTGAAGACCCCTCACTAAAAGTCCATGTTCTCCTGGATCCATGTCACATGCTCGAGCTTCTTCAGAATAACTTTTCAACAGTTGAAGTTCTGCTGAGAGAAGATGGCCAGCAGATAAGACAGCAGTACATGAAGGAGGAGGAGGAGGAGGAGGGTTTGCACTTTGGAAGACTGTATTCATGCTGTTCAAATAAAACTAGATCTCCTCCAAACAACTTGCAATCAAACCATTTTCTTCCTATTTTAAACCCTTTGTCCAGTTTAGATGGGAGAAGTTGATATTATGTGATATTGATCTGGGAAGACTAAATTTCTAAATCATTTTTAACTGTGTTTTTATTCACAAGTTATTGATCTTATTTACTCTCCATGTATCTTGATTTAAGAATGGGGCTGTGTTTAAGGGCATATTTTTGCAATGACTCTGTTCCATCCCATTTTAAGAAATGAACTACATTAGTATTTGGTAAAAAAAAATGTTGAAAGAATAAAAAGTTGTGTAAAAGTAGACTTCCTTCCCTTAGCTATTGAGTTGAGCATTAATGCACATTTTAGTCTTGTCCTTTTAAAATCTGAAATGTATACTCATAAGTAGAGACAAAGGAGTGCATTTATATAGAAATATTTATTTAATCTGAAAAACAACATTAAAAAAAGTCTGTTTTTACAGCAGAGATGAACATGTTTACAGCTTGGTACAAAACAAACAAATAGGTGTGATTAGCTCATGTCTCGATCGACACACACTGTACGGGGGGGGGGGCGGAATGTTTTGATGACTCATCAGTTTTGATTTGATGAAGGATAAGAGTTATTCACAATAAGGTGTGTAGCTGACCAGCTTGACAGGCGGGCGCGGTGTAATGGTTTGTCAGGAGGCTTAAAACCCGTCTCAGCTCTCAGCCTGTGGGTGTCATCACTCAGGCCATCCGGGGGAGACCTCCCTCACAGCGAGCTGTTGAAGAGAAGCAACCAAAGTCCACCCCAGAAGAACCAACAAATGCAGATGTTGTTGAGGCTCAGGTTTCTTCCTCTGTCTCTGCAGCTCTCTGGGCACCTCGACGGACAAGTCCCCAATAATCCACACTGTGTCTATAGGAGAAATACAAAGGTGTTCAATTAATGCCTCAGACAACACAAAATGTACAGTTAACTACATGTGACAGCTCAGGGTGTGTTTTTGTTATTAGCCACATCTGCAGGAACAATATTGAACAAGGTAGCTGCAACTCATAATAATAGATGCCAGTCTTAAACACTATTTTTTCTAATACTTAGTTTTTGGTGTGAAGCTGACACATGGCATTCGTCACTGTCCACAGACTCCATGACTTCACGGGGTTCAATAGAAAACAAATGTCTTATAATAAATACTAAATAATTATTTTTCAATTGTCATGTTCACCTCATCGCTGTTGACATCAGTAAATATAAGACACAGACATTCCTCTTTTTGTCAGAACAGTAACATGAACTGTATGCTTTGTAATATTGATTTCTTCTGGATGTCTCATATTTATTTACAGTTTATGGATAAAACTTTGTTAATGTATTGCTCTGCTAACACTGACAAAGTCTAACTGCTCTGACAAATAACTCATAAACATAATTGTATATTTAAAAAAGTGTAGTTTTAAGACTTTAATTAAATATTTGGGTTGAATATAATTAGTTTTAACTGTGTTGTAGAAAAGTTAAATGTTAACTTACTGTTTGTAGAGTTGTCTCAGGACGAGCAGGAATAGTTGATGATAGCAGCCTAGCTGTTAGCTATGCTGTCAAGTGGACCGCTAACGTCGAGCTGAATGGGCGGAGTTAAGTCCCGCCGGTCCCGCCTTACTGCTGTCGTTAGGTTGATCCGAAGTTAGGTTGAGACTGCAAATCCAATATGGATGCGGCCGTCGATTGGACTCATTTTCTGCCTATGTCACAACGGGTCAGGGTTCGTCCAGTAATATTTACAGTCTATGGTCCAGCCACACACAAGCGGGAGAGTCAATATCATGTTTAGTTGAACATTTGACCTTGATTAGCCTAATTAAGGATTCTTTTGTTTTTGTTACCCTCATAGTTCACTGACAAGGTCTGTACTGTAAATATCCTCAACTATTAATTCTGGGATATTTCTTCTCATGTAAGAGTGCATGGCTTTGTGATTTAAAAAAAATAAAGGAAACACACAAATGAACTATTTATGTTTATTTATTTGAAAAATTTGAACTGAAAGCAAAGCATTGGTTGAATTGAAAATGTCCTAGTTTAAAGAAAAATCAAGGTCTCTCAAACAGTAGAAAATAAATAACTTGCATTACTTGCAAACAAAATAAATAATCTTAAATATTGCCATTTTAAAATAACTTGCATCTGTGAACAAATATTTTAAACATTGCGATGTGGAAGTTGAATCTGTCTATAGGTTCTCAGGAAGGGGTTTAAAAGTAATTTGACAGACACAATAAGAACTGGAGCGACAGTGTACTATATAAAATATATATTGAACACAAAATGTTTCCCTTTAAACCAGCACGAAATGCTTTTGAAATATGAAATGCAGTATTAACAGCATTAACAAAAATGTTTACAGTGTTCATAAACAACAAATAAAAACAGATCCCTTCCAAAGGTCTCTTTAAAGAGTTGAAAGTTCTTTACGTTTGAATGTTCTTGTGTTGAAGTCAATTAAGATTTAGTCAGATAGGTCAATGTCATTCAGTTCAAGAGCTCAGTATTTTGAAAGATCCAAAAGTCAGGTGGTCTTAAGTCGGACTTCAACCATAGGGCTTCAACAGTCCTACCACACTGATATCAAGTAATGGGATAGAAGAAATGATGATTTTCTCCTCACAGGTTCAGGGTCGGCTCGCCATCTCCTTCGTCAAGAGAATCCACATCCAATCTAGGATACCTCAATAACCTAGCCAAGACACTGCAGCTCTCAAGCTCCTGGTGGTTATCTCTCCCTCTTCTCAAAGTGTCGTCTAACTGCAAGATAGACGTTTTTTATCAAATGTTATACTGGTTTGAAATAAGTTTCCCTCTACATGAGTAGCACTCGTTTGGTTTCTCCTACTGTGCACTCTCGGAATTTTTTCTGTGTAGGAGGCGGGACTTAATCTCCCATAGCCAATCGAGAGTCTGTATTCAGTGAACCAGCCAATGGGAGCAGAATCTGAGGGACACTATCCTGATTGACAGATTAGAAAACGCACAATAATACATTAGAAAACACTACAGAGTCCAATTTTCAAGTATATAAAATAATGTATAAGATAATGCCATGTTAAAATGTAAATTGAACACAGCTGATTAAAAGCAAGTTAGGGGCTTGGACAGGGCACCTCTAATGGATAAGCAGGCTATGTATCCTGTGTGCTCCTAGTGTTGAAGATGTGAATCAGACTAATGACCCCTGTTGCATCTGATCTTGTTCTTAGCGTTTTTGTCATGTCAATATACTCTATGCTATACACAAAGGGCCTGATTTACTAAGCTCCCATTTAAAGAGTACTAAATTGCGTGTTCACTCCAAAAAATTGCATGTTTGGTTGGTGTGCGATTTGCGGGTGATCTACTAAGAACATTAGCGTGAATGACACCAGGTGCAAATCTTGTGGAGGCGGAACTATTTAAGTTAGGTTTTTGCGTGTTCTACTGGTTTACGTCACCGAGAGTTTGCACGGAAAGCAGGGTGACTGCAAGCGCAAAATAGGTATCAGTGGAAGAGGCAAATAAACGTACAATATTTTTAAGTTATAGAAAATAAATCTGAATATTACAAAAAGAAAATTTGGCTTATAAGAAAACCTCGGCATTAAACAGGGCCTCTCTTTCCTCCATCTTTTGAAGATGAATTGTCATACATTGTGCATGAGGTGTGAGCTGTCTCTTCTGTGGCGCTCAGGCGCGACACTCTGCACATTGTTGTGCTCCAGACAGCTGGCCAGTGCTGTGTCTGATCGGACATAACTGCTCTGGAAAAAGGTATCGAAGACGGGGGTACAAACAGTGGTGAGGTCCCCCAATTGAAGTGTCCTACAGAGTAGCAGCAGCGGGCTTTAGAGGGAGGAGAGGAGCGCACTATGGAGAGGAGCGCATGACCTGGGGGAGAGACGCGCAGCCCGAGAAAAAGGAAATTCCCAGTTTAAAATATAATGTTGGTGAAAAGAGGGAAATAGGAAGAAATAAAAGACCATGTTTAAATTCTTTATAATGCTGAGGCTGTGAATGTTCAGTTATGTTTGGCTATAAATAGGTAACAATAGCCTATAGTTTAATCATTGTGCTTCTCTTCCTAAACGATTATTGAATCGAAATGAAAAAAATAAATGCATGCCATGGTAACACTTTATAATAACCATCATCTATAAAGGGTAAATAAGTGTAAATAGATAGTAAATTAACCATGAGTTCATAGTTATTTACTGTTAACAAACAATGGAATGATAGTTAATAATGTTTGCTAATGATTTGTAATGCTATAATTTATGTTATGTTAAGAGTTTATTGATGCACACATTATAACATGTTATACACTTTATAAAGTGTTTGTTAATGATGACCAGATGATTTATAAACCTTTAAGAGATGGTTTATAAAACATTTATAAACATTAAAGAGATACATGGACCAGATATTTGTTCATGGTTTGTAAATATTTTATAAAGCGTCTATTGACATTATTTGGATGGTTATTGTAAAGTTGGAACTGAAGATTATAATCCCTTACTTATACTTTGTAAAGCATCTATAAATATTTTTTAGATAGATAATTAATATTTTATCATATGATTAATAATTGGTTTTTAAACCATCTACAATCATTATCTGGATGGCTATTATAAAGTTGGAACTGAAGATTATAATACTCTGTAAATGGTTCATAAATAATGTGTAGAACATCTATTAACTTTATTTGGGTGGTTATTATAAAGTTGGAATTGATGTTTATAACACTAACAATTGCTTTATACATGGTTTATAAACCATTCATGAACAATATGTGAATGACTATTATAACATTGCAACTAATACTGGTAATATTTATAATTAATGAAATATTAAGTGGTTTATAAAACATCAAGTAAAACACATTTATAAACAGAAAGACATGGGACTTCAAAAAAGATAAGACAACAACTCAGAAATGACAACTTTATTTTAATGCAACCCTATGGTGCCAGAGAGACACAAACAATCAATAAATTGGCAAAGTCAGATACATGGTTGCTGCTGCTACTTCAATGTTTCAATGCTTCGACCCCTATAATTGTCGCTTGCAGCTCTTTTTGATTTCTATCTATTTGTATTGCTTCTGTAGCCCTTCTTACAGTTTAGTAATGGTCTAAAGTATTATAATTTTATCTTATATGTTGTCATCAATGTGAATTTGGACCAATATCAAAAGAAACTAGATTGTTAAGAGCCAGAGCATTTGAATATCAATAAAGAGAATTTCCACACTAGAATGAAAGTTTGAACCTGTATATTAAATACTCAAAATATGGTTCATACATACATAGATAAACAGGTATGACAGATGTGAAAAATAACAAACTAAAATAATAAAGTGCGAACGAAAGGAAAACCCTTTTTGTCCCTTGAGTTTAGTTTTTAACCGTTGTGGCCCTTATGAATGTGTTTCAGTGTTTGTCATACCACACGATGAGCAAGGAAGGGAAAATCCTTCTAAAGTAAAAGTCCCAGTCATGATCCAGCTCACCACCCAGCCAACAGGACTGGGAATCTGTGTGCAATCTGGAAACACTGGAATCTGTGAATATCTAGATCTGAGGACAATCTGGAATCCGTAGTCCTCTGTGGAATGGACCTCGGGCTGTCCGATGATTTCCAGCCTGTCACCAAAACCTGACCTAGAAATGAGGCCAGATCATTTCTCTCAATTATCATTCTGTAATCAAATCATTTGCTACTGGCTACTGTTAAAATAGAATGAGTGTAATATTTCAGTAAACCCATAAGGCAAATCAAAACCTCAGGTTAGTTGTACAACAATGCTTACATTTCTCCTCAGGTATCAAAAATGTAAATACGTTAATAGACAAACTTTTATCAAATTAAATGTTTAATTCAAGTTTCAGAGAACCTGAGTTACATTAGTAACTATCATAAATAAAATGGCATAAAATGCATCGTGCAAGTTAACATTCATCAGCATGAATAGTTTCCTCACAGGACTTCAACTATAGTAATGTAACTCCGAGGCATTAAGACGTTTACGTGCTTAAATATCCCTCCCTGCACTGGTAACAGTGGAGAGAATTAACTAAAAATAGGCCCCTTTAATCACTATAAACAGATAAAACACAATTAAATTTAACAGATATGTTATCATTCAGTAAAAGGGATACTTCACCCATTTGCAATAATCTTTGTATCATTAGAAACCTGGTAGCATTTTTGAATGCATCCCGCCCTCATTTTCCCCTGAGATGGGAAATCTTTCTATTTCTAAGTAGGCTACAGCTAATCAAATAGCCTACAGTTTAGGGTTTTTTTTCCCCATTGTTGGAAAATAATTATATATGTTAGACTAGGAGCATCAATTTTAGGGTTAAAAACTAAATAGCCATTGTGGGGCTTTAATAATTGGAGAGCCCTGGTTGGGTGAATTCCTTTACTAATGGTGCCATAAACTTAGATTAAAAGTGCATAGTGAAATCTAATAGTTAATTCCATCAGGCTATGGAAGCCCATTTCCGCCAGTTAGAAATATTAAAATTTAAACTTTGTTGAGAATTTTTTTATTGCCCATATTACGTCGAAATGATGAGGTAAAAAGTCAAAATTATGAGATAAAAAGTCGGAATTATGAGATGAAAAGTTAATGCACTCTAAAATAAATAAATACAAGTATTTTTTGCATTTTAGGTTTGCTTCATGTCCACTCTGGTGGAAATTTCTGTAACTTCTTCAGAATTATGAATTTAAAATAAAATAAATAATGTAACCATGCATGTCCTAAAATTGCAAATTGCATTAAAGAAAACTGGTTACCTGATATTATAATTCATGCATGGAAGGGTTAATATGAGGGGGGAAAAAATCAAACAAATCTGTGGGGAATGTTATAGGCTACATGCAATGTGTTTTCATGGTCAGAAGACTAGACAAGAGCTATGTATGTGAGTCCAGTCCATCTGATTTCACAAAAAAAAAAAATTGGCTAAAAATAAGTTCCAGTTTAATATATTTAAAAAAAATGTAGATTGTAGATTTAAATAGCCTACATTCAAATAGCCTAAATAATGTGTAGGCATACTTCAAATCTCCATAGTAACCCAGGTTGCCAGGAGACGATTCAAAAATTAAGTAATTCGAACAAAAACAAAGTCAAAGTACTTTGAAACAAATCTCACTGCGAGACAGCAGCAAATATTCACAGTGGTTTCAAAGGTTGATATTTTGGAGGATTTCTTGGACAAAGATCTTCATCAAGGACTTTTTGTTCTCCAAACATCGACTGAACATCATCACGAAGCTCAAGAGTGTCAACATGGACGACATGAGATTGATTCTTTAAATAAAACGTCCTGTTTTACTGTCGACACGATCGTAACTTTGAAATTAAACGATGATTGATTAAAGTTTATTAAATGACATTTAAAACTCACATTAGTCTACACGACAGACGTTTGACACAAACAGTAACTGTAAACAACACAAAATAGTAACACAATTTAATTTAAGGCCTACACTTCAGACCAGGTCAAATTCAAATAGACAAAAAAAATAACTAATGAAAGTCGACTAACTTTGCCCCAGATGTTGGCATGATGTGCGTTTGTCTCAATTTTCATCCTTTATTATTTTCTCATCGTTAGGGTCTTAATTCATGAACTTTATTTCTGTTATTTCTGTCTAGGAGAAGCCTAGCTCATTTTAAATTTACATGTTGTAGCTTAAATACACTTTTAAAATAATGTTAGCTATATTTAAAAAGTAAACAGCATTTTAAATCTCCATAGTAACCTGCTGCAGGTTGCCATGGTGATAGACCAGATACGAAAATGAATTTATTCGAACAAAAACAAACTCAGAGACAGCAGAAAATATCCAAAGTGGATTAAAAGTTTCATATTTTTGAGGATTTCTTCACAAAAGATCTTCAGAGTATTTGAGCATGCAGGATGTAAGATTGATGATTTGAATAAAACTAGATTGACACAATCACACGTTCAAAGTTCAATAAGATAACATGGACTCAGAGGTTTTTAAGACCGTTCACCTTTTTATCACAAACAGATATGAAAACATGTAATAAATTAAATATTAAAACATAATAATGTTGGCAGCTGCTTCTGTCGTGATCTTTATAAAAACTAAATGACTTTCTGTCACACCTTTAACTGTTTTAAAACTCAAATAGTCTATTTCATTTATATTGTGTTGAGAAAGAAACAGTGAAAGTAGTTCGGTTCAGGAACTTTAAGTTTGATCCTGAATGAATCTATGTGAGTGTAAACTTTAATAACACATTAAACCAACAATATATAGATATTAACAAAATACTTTCTACTGTAAATACTCATAGAAATGAGACTTTTAATAATTTAATGAATAATTATTGATTGTTGGTCATAACTTTATAGTGTGAGAATGTGAGGACTTTATTTTTTAGAAAACATATTCTTCAATTTATCAGAGGTTTACATTTTGGGATTGTTTCTGTCTTTTAGACGAACCAGCGATTCAGGATGGCCTACACCCTCGTCCAGGACCCGGACTGGTCCAGCCCGAGGGTGATCCTGAGGAGGATCCCATCTTCAGCCAGCTCTTCAGGAGGTTCATTACCGAGGTCCCCGCCTGTAACTCCTCCTCGCTCTCCTTCCTCTCCTGCAGAGGTAATTATTCACTTGTTTCCTTTTAACTCAACAATTGGTTTGCATTTCATCTAAAGAATGATTAAAATCTTTTTTTAAACCCTAAAGTAAATCACTGATCCTTAACAACTTGAAGTTTCAGTAAAAGTCTTGTTTGTAGTTATCTGATTGTTTAGTTTAACATTAAATACTGACCTTTATTTAGAGGCTATTTAAAGTTCTATATGGAAACTCAAATATGAAACATATTCAAAAGTTACATATGAACTTTCTTTAAACCCTTGATCATTTTAACAGCTGATTCTGTCATGATCTTTTTACAAACTAAATATTTATGTTTACTTATCTTTTTACTGGTTAAAAACCTCAATGTTTTTATTAATATTGTGTTGTGGAAGAAACTGTGAAAGAAGTTTGGTTCAGATAATTAATTTTCTATCCAAAATCAATCTTTGTAAGTGTGCACTTTGTGAAGCACATCACACCAAACAACAAACATATAGGCTGACAGCCTGCCGACAAACCAATACAAATATGAATTGCAGCAAATACTTGTAGAAATGTGTTTGTTTGAATGGCTTAAAGGAACACTTATTGAATGTTCTTTATAACTTCAGACTTTAAATGTTGAAATGTTAGTTTGTTTCTGCCTTTAGTGCTCCCACTGGACTGTCCACGACCTGGATCAGACCAGTCTGAGGCTCATCCTGCGGAGGGTCCCTGCAGCAGCCAGTTCTCCAGAACCGTCTCCACCCAGGTCCCCTTCTGTGTCTCCTCCTGCCTGTCCCTCTAACTCAGGGGTGCCCAAACAGTCGATCGCGATCGACAGGTAGATCGCTGACTGATTCTCAGTCGATCGAGATGTTTAGTCAATATAAAATACAATTGTAAAATAGAAAAGTGATTTCAATTTCATCTCATTGCACTGTTTCCCACACACGATACCTGTGTGGGGAGCCCAAGTATACTTCCGACCTGTTTGTATTTAATTTTTCATTTATTCATGAAAATGCTGTGTGCATGAGAGAGAGAGAGAGAGAGAGAGAGAGAGAGAGAGAGTGCAAGAGAGAGAGAGAGTGCAGGCATGCGCAAGGACGTGCAGGTAAAACCGGGGGGCTAAATGTTTTACCAAAAAGTCATATATATAAACTATGCTACGAGTATTAAGCGCATTTGATGTAGCTGCAGCTACTTTTCTCTGCTCCTCTCTGCTGTCATGACTGTGAGCATCGCGGGGCACGAGACACACCAACAAACAGCGCAAACGCACACACATACACACACACACACACACACACACACACACACACACACACACTTGCACTGGAGCGCCAGCCACCACGCGAACCTTTTTACTTTTTACTTTTAGTGCTACAGCACACAGTTGATACGTGATCCGTACGGACCGAGGCGTGAACACACGTGATCCGGTCAAACGGTCGGTTGGACTTTACTCCGTTCACTCTCACCGTGTCTGCAGCTAATTTAACAAAAGCAACATCATCTCACAGCAGCCTGCTGTAGTCAGTGAACATCTCCACACAGATTAAAGTTGTTTGTTGTAAACTAAATTAAGGGAAAAACATATGTGATATAAATACAAACGTAATATTAAAATGTAGCCTACCCTAAAATAAGAGTTTAAAAAATGTGCATTATTTTTTACAGAACTCTCATTTATTATATCTGAAATTATTTTCTGTTTGTTGTGTGAGTATTAAATGCGTTTGTAGGCTGTTGGTAAAGGCTATGGCTCACTATGTGGACTGGTAGATCTCTGCAGACTGGCAACTTTAAAAGTAGATCTTGGTTTAAAAAAGGTTGGGCACCCCTGCTCTAACTGCTTGATCCTTGACCTTCAAGTGAGCTCCTCCTCTTCTTCATCATCTTCCTCCTCCACTCCCTCCTCCACTCCTCTTTCACCTTCTCTCCCTCCTCCTCTACCTCCTTCTCTCCCTCATCCCTTCCCTCCCCTCCACCCCCCTCCTTCTCTCCCTCCTTCTCTCCCTCCTCCTCCCTCCTTCTCTCCCTCCTCCCCTCCCTCCCCTCCTCCCCCCTCCTCCTCCTCTCCCTCCTCTGTTAGGCATCATCAGAAGAGACCGGCTGCACGGGCAGAAGGAGAGCCTCCACGGAAGCGTCATCTTCCTCCCCTCCCTCCTCTCCCTCCTTCTCTCCCTCCTCTTCTTGCTCCTTCTCTCCCTCCTCTCTCTCCTTCTCTCCCTCCTCTCCCTCCTTCTCTCCCTCCTCTCCCTCCTTCTCTCCCTCCTCCTCTCCCTCCTTCTCTCCCTCCTCTCCCTCCTTCTCTCCCTCCTCTACCTCCTCCTCTCCCTCCTCTACCTCTTCTCGCTCCTCCTCTTCCTCCTCTCCCTCCCCCCTCCTCCCCCCCTCTTTTTGCTCCTCCTCTGTTAGGCATCATCAGAAGAGACCGACTGCACGGGCGGAAGGAGAGCCTCCACGGACAAGTCCTCACTAGTGATAAGCTCCCGTGTTAGATAAGTTTCGATAAGTTTCGATAAGTTAAGCTTAGATAAAATGGATACATTCATTTTAACGGTCTATGGTTGTGATGTGCTGTGGTGTTATAACTATTCTATAATGTGAAGAAAACTAGCTGTTTAGCAGCTTATGAATTAATAAGAGGTCCAGAATGACATCTTCATTTGCTCACTTCTTGCTCCTCATGTTATGGGTTGTGTTGTCTGTGTGTGTCTCCCCTCCCTCTCTGAGTTCCTGGACAGATTGGTGCTCCGCCCATCTCTGGGGGAGACTGATGGAGAAGTGGAATCACCTGTGTACACATGCAGTCGATGAATAAAAGGCATGGGGTGCAGGCTGCAGAGGGGGAAGACAAAGAGTCATATCCATGTGCTGGAACGCCGGCTGCTGGAGTGCCAGATCGTCTCCGTTGCAGTTGTTCTAAATTTGTGTACCTTTGTGGATGCACCTAAAGCTGGTCATTTCCTGTGTGTTTCTTGTACAATTAAATACAGTGACTATTATTTTTGAAACCGAACTCTGGTCTCCACCTTGATTCTGGGTAAATATAAATTTGTTGTTCCCCGCATCCCCTAGAACTACAGGGAACATAACACCTCACCAGCTCCTCCTCTCCTCCAAAAATCACAAAAATGTGAAAATGAAAGACCCAGGATTTCATTAAATAATTTGAACACTGTGCTCATGGTATCAGTGTCTTTGCTCACTGTGCCTGGTATGTTGTGTTGTTCTGTGTTTTAACACTGTGCTCATGGTATCAGTGTCTTTACTCACTGTACCTGGTATGTTGTGTTGTTCTGTGTTTTAACACTGTGCTCATGGTATCAGTGTCTTTACTCACTGTACCTGGTATGTTGTGTTGTTCTGTGTTTTAACACTGTGCTCATGGTATCAGTGTCTTTACTCACTGTACCTGGTATATTGTGTTGTTCTGTGTTTGAACACTGTTACATTGTTTGGTCGTGCAACTTGGCTTTTGCCAGCGCTTCACTCCTCTTAAGCTCCACCGTTGTATTCACACATGGTCACCTCCATCTCCAGGTAACAAAAGGCTTTGACATGGCAACAAAATAAGGAGTTCTATTACAGTGGGATCATCTATTCATTTAACAAATCTATGGTTGTGATGTAATGTTTTGTTATCACTTTCTTTAGGCAGCTAATGAATTAGCCACATGCTAAATAAGCATTTGCTAACCTCTGCTCCTCTCCAGCTCCTCCTCCAGCATTATATTGAACATCTCCTGCACAAGGTTGTTCTCATGTAGCACTCCTCCTCAGCTCCACCCTCTCCTCAAGTCACCTGTGGCTCCAGGTAACAAACGCTTCCAAAAGGCAACAAAAGCGAGGGTTATATCACAGTGTTTACGTCAGTGTTACAGTCTATGGTTGTGATGTGTTTGTGATGTTATCACCTACTATCACTTAATGTAGAAACTCATTCTGGAAACTAGCTGTTTTAGCTGCTAACGAATTGATAAGGAGTAAGGACTTTTGGTCTGATAACTTGACATTTGCTAACTTCCTGCTCCTCTCAAGCTCCTCCTCCTCATGTCCAAATATGGTCGCATCAGAAATAACTTGAAATTAAACAAAAACCTGAATATGAAGTGTGATAGAAATGTAATCTAAATGTACCTGGCGTGTTACATTGTTTGAATTGTAATGGCTCTTGCATGGTTATCAGGATGGTGTGATGAGAAACCTGTTACTTTTCCTGGTACCTGACATTCTCCTGCTGCTCTAACCTTTGAAATGAATGCGGGGAAGGGGCAAGTCTTCTGTTTTATGAACTCTTGCATCTTAGATAACTTCAGTCTCATACTACATTAATGTCATGAACATTGTGCTTACTAGCTATTTGTCCAGACTGTTTGGTTATCTGGTCTCTTCTTGTATTGGCATTTGGTTCTAATGCACCTGTGTCTCCAGGTAACAACGGGCTTTAAAAAGGCAACAAACCAATGAGTTATATCACAGTGACAGCATCTATTCATGTTATTATGAACTTCTGGTTGCTCTCACTGTATGCACATATCAGTGTGTTTACTCACTGAACATCAATCTTGTTTAGTGTTTGTCATTTATTGTTGCAGCTCTTATTTGAGATTCAGGTTTGTTGTCGACTTATTCTGTCAAAAAGCTCCCTCACCAGCTCATCAACTAACAACGGGCTCAGACTGTCTGCTAACTTTTTGATATGTTTCTGTTGGTAACCTCTTGCTCCTCTTCGACTCCTCCTCTCATCCAAATACAGTAAACTCTGGCTCTTAAGACCTTAACAATAGAAAATTGGAAACTTGAAAACATAGTCAGGGGATATTAATGTGCTGTTGGGATTTTTTCAGATTTGATGTTTTTTCACATGATGTTGTGTTATGTTATGTCATGTGTTGTCTTGTATTTTGTTGTGTTGTTGTTTGTTTTTTTCAGATATTATGTTTCTATATTATATTGTGTTCATGTGTTATGTGGTGTTATTCATGTCATGTGTTGTTTTGTTGTGCAGTGTTGTGTCTTGTTGTGTCTTTGTGTGTTACGTTGTGTTTTGTTGTGTTGTCTTGTTTGTGTCTTGTTTGTGTTTTGTTTTGTTGTGTCTTGTTGTGTCTTTGTGTGTTACGTTGTGTTGTGATGTGTTGTCTTGTTTGTGTTTTGTTTTGTTGTGTCTCGTTGTGTCTTTGTGTGTTACGTTGTGTTGTCTTGTTTGTGTTTTGTTTTGTTGTGTCTTTGTGTGTTACGTTGTGTTGTGATGTGTTGTCTTGTTAGTGTTTTGTTTTGTTGTGTCTTTGTATGTTACGTTGTGTTGTGATGTGTTGTCTTGTTAGTGTTTTGTTTTGTTGTGTCTTTGTGTGTTACGTTGTGTTGTGATGTGTTGTCTTGTTTGTGTTTTGTTTTGTTGTGTCTTGTTGTGTCTTTGTGTGTTACGTTGTGTTGTGATGTGTTGTCTTGTTAGTGTTTTGTTTTGTTGTGTCTTTGTGTGTTACGTTGTGTTGTGATGTGTTGTCTTGTTTGTGTTTTGTTTTGTTGTGTCTTGTTGTGTCTTTGTGTGTTACGTTGTGTTGTGATGTGTTGTCTCGTCATGTGATCTGATGTGATGTGATGTGATGATTAATGATGCCACATAATATCAGGTCATGTGATGTGAGCTACATTTTGTTTCATCAAAATGAACTTTTTGGTTCATTGAATGTCCCAGCGTCTCTTTGATTCATTCCCTCAGCGGACAGGTGGGATCTAAAAAAGGTGAGTTTGATTCCTACACAATGTTTGTTTTCAGCATGGGATCCTTTTTGATTCTTTTTTTTTTCTTCAGGAGCTGAAATCTAAAGAAGAGCCCTGAACAACAGAACAGAGGAGATAGAAAGCAACACAGAGGACACAGACAGGATGAGGCTGAATGAACAGACCGACAACGAGAGAGAAGAAGAAAAGAGTGTGTCAAGTGTCAATGGTAACTTCATGAAAACAGCTCTGAATATATTCATAAGAAAACATGGCTCACTTTGAGGAACATTTCTCTGACATTGGATGACATTAGAAACTCTTTCCATTGTTACAACCCGGCTCTAAGGCTGCAATAAAAACAGGAGTCGAAGACGAGGTCTACCAAAATAACACCACATTTATTTACAATGATCAAATGTGAGAACAAGGTGATAGAGAGCGTCTGTCCTGAAGAGAGGATTATATGGATGAGGACTACACCGGGCCAAGGTGCAGCCCATCCCCTGATTACGACCCTGCCTTGACCTGAACCTGTAACAGAGAACAAACAAGCAGCACAGTGTGGAGGGCTCGTCACACCAGAGTCACACATTTTCTTTGTCTTTCAGCACTGCTCCTTCAATACAACATTTTTAATAATGACAATTCATTTGAGCTATTGTAAAAATGTTCTCCATATAATGAGAAGTTGACATTTCTCCAGGATAATGTTTCACAAACCGTTTCAAATCAAACTGAGACCTGAGAACTTTTCATAAAGCATATAACACACACTTAAAGACACAGGTCGTTTATAACATCCTTAAATCTATCTTAGGATCCAATACAATGAAACAAAGTGTTTTTAATGACACGTTGAGAATATTTGCTGAAAAAAAAAAAAAACGTTTATTCTATATTCAGGAACTCTTTTTAACAACAAAGTCCAAGTAATAATTACTCGTGTATTAATCCTAGTTTCTTTCCAACACACACAAAGATGTTCTTTGTGTTCAAAACAAATAAACTTCTGTAACAAATATCCCCTGTCATAGCTCTAATTTACAAAAAAAGATTGTACAAGTCCAGGACATTACAGACCAATTGCATTAAAATGTGCAAAATAATGGAGAAAATTATCAATTACATTTTTACATGGCAAATAAAGGATACATGTGTAAATGTGGTTTAAGGAGATGATCCAGCTTAATGTTTGGGACATGATATTAGGAAAGTGCATGTAAGCACTAGATTGAAACTAGGACACAATAGGAAATAGACAATGGGAAAACTTCACAGTGATTTCATTGAGGTATGTAGAAATTATGACACATGACATATGAATACAAGGGGGTTTTGGCTACATATTAAACCCATCCTATGATTTCATTTTTGTAGGAAAATATGCAGCAAATAAGGCGTTGGTAGTTGGATTGGCCGGCTCACTTACAAACTCATCAAATCACTCAAAGACAACAACAGAAAGTTAACCCTTAGTAGTGACTTGATGAGACAGCTAGATATGATTGTATTTGAGGACACGTGCAAATTTCAATCGTCTTCTTTAGGCATAAAATGATTTCTAACTATCTTTTAATAACTTTTTATCTTGAGTTACACCTCCACTACATATATGTTCATTTTAAAATAAAGGAAAGTGTCATAGTTAAACCTGGGCTACATTTAGCAATATCATGAAGCAGGCGTCCCAAAAAAACATTATAGTGTTTTTTAACCAGCCATTCGTTCCACTCTATCACAATCAGGTGATCTCTTAGCAGGTACTCAGTGCGATTCCCCCTGAGTCTTCCTTCTAGTCAACATTAACTTAAAGGTTTGTAAAATATAGTGTTTTCAATACTGTTATTGGTGTGCAAACAATTAATCTTCTATAGGTCATCTATGAAACATTTAATGGGGCGCACAAACATAGCGTGGATAATGATTGTAGATAGATTATAAACCAATTATGAATCATTGATAAAATATTAATTATCTATCTAAAAAATATTTATAGATGCTTTACAAAGTATCAGTAAGGGATTATAATCTTCAATTCCAACTTTATAATAACCAATCCAAAAAATGTTAATAAACGCTTTATAAAATATTTACAAACCATGAACAAATATCTGGTCCATGTATCTCTGTAATGTTTATAAATGTTTTATAAACCACCTCTTAAAGGTTTATAAATCATTTGGTCATCATTAACAAACACTTTATAAAGTGTATGAAATGTTATAATGTGTGCGTCAATAAACTGTTAACATAACATAAATTACAGCATTACAAATCATTAGCAAACATTATTAACTATTGTTTCATTGCTTGTTAACAGTAAATAACTATTAACTAATTTACTATCTATTTACCCTTATTTACCCTTTATAGATGATGGTTATTATAAAGTGTTACCCATGCCATTTATTTTTCTGTCATTCGAAACATGTTACCACTTTTGGGGAAAAACGCGGTATTTATAATAATAATAATAATAATAATAATAAGCTTTATTTATATAGCACTTTTCAAAACAGGGTTACAAAGTGCTTTACAAAAAAAAATAGAGAAATGTGAGGAGTACAATACAGGAGTTCCACAGAATATGCAAATTAGAAGGATACAGAACAATTTAAAACCAGCAAGAAATCACAGAAGAAAGAAGAAAAGTCAATATAAAAACACCAAAAAGATTAAAGGAATGAAAGAGGCAGATTAAAAGGATAAAAGATCAAGGACATAAGAGATTTAAGATACTGCCCTGGATTCTACCATAATTAATAATAAAAGCACTATCTAAGGAATAAACAAAAAAGAAAAACAGAAAAACATGCTCAAACAACAACTCCCCTAAAAGTACATTTGTAAAAATGTGTTTTTAAAAGAGATTTAAAAGTGGACAAAGAGCTTGCCAGTCTGATCTCCTCGGGGAGGTTGTTCCAGAGAGTGGGGGCCCTGATGGAGAAAGCCCTGTCACCTTTAGTCCTCAGCCTTGTTTGTGGAATGGCAAGCAAAGATTTGGCTGAGGACCTCAGGTTACAACCTGGCATGTAAGGGGTGAGGAGATCAGATATATACTTTGGTGCAAGTCCAGAGTGTGCTTTATAAGTAAATAATAAAATCTTAAAATCAATTCTATGAATTGAAGAGTCAGGGAACCCAAAGTGGATTCAACTTGTGCTGAGTCAGGGCCAATTATAATCACCTCTGTTTTTGCAAGGTTCAGCTGTAGGAAATTTTGAGCCATCCAGCATTTAAGGGCTCGGATTCAGTTGTTCAGTGAGTTAAAATGGTTAAAATCATTAGGATTAAAAGACAAATACAGCTGGGTATCATCTATGTATGAGTGGAAACTCAGATTGTGACTTCGGATGATGTGTCCCAGGGGTAGCATATAGAGGGAGAAAAGAAGAGGTCCGAGGACAGACCCCTGGGGGACCCCACAGGTCAGCTTCACACAAAATGTTCCCCTCTGACAAAACAACTGGCCCCAGTTTGGCCCCCTCAGTAAAAGTGGTATAGAACCACCACTGTTTTCAAGTCATACACACCAAAAGCACACTGAAACTGTGTGGCATTGGGAAAATCTGTTTCTAGTCATTCATTGTTTGCAATTGACAGACAATGTAAAATAACGTAATGTGCAATTATTGTCTGAGTGAGTCCAGTATGTTTTCAGTTATTTGTTTTTGCAGTTGATATGATAGACTTGCATTAACTGAACAGTTTATTGTAAACTGAATTACTACACAGATTCTAACTCAGAATACCAGGGGAGCTAGAGGCCTATACTGCCAAATAAACCTCCGGGAACCACTCCTGAGGTTGTACTTAGGATGTGAGGATACTAGGCCACATTTCCACCTGAGCAGGGGCCCCTTGAATTTGCTCATGGCCACTTTGGAGTAAGACCACTCTACCCACGGATAGGGCAGAGAAGTGGAGATACTGGTTTTCCTCTATTGGCTGGCTAGTGCCACATCGTACTGTGTCGTGGCAGAGGCATTTGCAATACCTAAGCAAACAGTCTGTGACTTGGTGCACAAGGCCAGCAAGAGGATTCTGGGCATTGTGAAGCGGGTGATCTGTTTCTGGTTTTGCTCGCCTGGCGGGGTCGGCAGTGTTTGATCGTGTGGCTGGCAGCATTGATGGCTGTCATGTGAGAGTGGTTGCACCAGCAGCACATGAGCAGGCTCTTCCACTCGATCCAGTTCCAGGCCAACTGTGACCACAGGGGGAAGTTCCTGGACCTCTTCGTGGGTTACCCTGGATCAGTCCATGATGCACGTGTCCTCAAGCAATCTGATGTGTGTGTTCATCAACTGTACCCCCCACAGGCATGGTTCCTCATTGGAGACAGTGGATACCCCTGCATCCAAGACCCCATCACCCTCATCCCACCCTATCGTGAGCCAGTGCTTCAGTTGATCTGAACACCCGAGCACATCTTTTCCAGGGTTATTCATTTATCAAGAGTCAACGTTTTTAAATAGTAGCGACACGTCAAGACGTTTCCTTGAGAAACTTTGGGACTGTGGTATTCTTAAACCAACTCTTAATCCATGTATTTTGTGTATTTAATTGACTTTTATTGGGGCACGTTTAGCTATTATATTTTTAGTTTTAAACCATTTAGTTGATCTGTTCTTTCGACAATCTCTACCCCAGCTAATTGTATTTTATGGTTTAAAACATTTAATCGTTTATTTTTAGCATGTTTTAGTCCATTGTTTTTTTTTCTTCCTATAGGCTTTTTCAAACCTAGCTGGTGTTGTTGAGCAACACATTGGTCACATGTACTCTTTGACAGGGAAAGAGAAATCAAAGAAAAACAAACAAGAACTGAGCTATAAAAGGGCACTCTTCTAAAAAAAGGTAACAACACTCAAATTTTCTGGCAACTCTTAAACTGTAGTTTGTTTTCAGTGGTTCTTGAATTCAACTCCAACTGAATTAAGACAATATCCCTTTCCCCCAGAAAAAAAGCTTGTTTTCATTTTTATATCGTTTATTTTAAGGCGCCTTTCAAAGCACTCAAGGTCACTTTTTCATCCACTAGATGGCGATGTGACCTTTGTCACAGAGAAGTGTTTACACTGTACACTAAATAGTAATGTAGTAGAGGGGTTCCTCAGTAAAGTCAAATTCTTGTATTTTGTTATTTGCTGTCAGAGAAAAATTATAGGCCTGCTTTTTTGTGTCTTATTTTTCCTTGGCTATAGTTCTTTCTTGAGGAATAGTCTCATAGCAATTTAATTGAATATTAAATACAATAAAAAAAAGACAACCTTTTTATTCAATTGTCTCATAGGCTTTTTAAAATATCATTTGGGTGTTTTCTTTTTTTACATCAATATCAGCCAAAAAAAACTTTTGAGAGGCTGCAACCTTGCTAGACTTAGACTACCACTGATCATTAACCAGAGATGATGAAAAGTTTGTCCTTTCAGTAACTATAATTTTTACCTAAAGAGAGATGAAAGTGTGCAACGTTTCTGTGTTTTGAGTTTGTAAAGCATTCTTCCTTGTCTTCTTTTCTTCACTTTCTTGTCAGTTCTGTTTACTTATCTCGCCTAGTGGCACTGAAATTGCAAGCGGGCTTCTGCTTAAAAACAAACTGTAGTGCCAGCTCCAGTTACCCGGCCGATCGATCCCCTCCATGGTGTTGTATTGCTCGGGAGATTAAGTGTTGATGCATGACAGATCGCTATCAAAATTACACTTCCTCCCTCTTATCGCTTACCTACTGAATAAAACATCTACCTTCCTGCTCATGGATTGTTTAATCCACAAAATATGTAGGGATAGGGACTTATTGAGTCATCTTGACACAAGAAAGGTAGATTACATGAGACCCTGTATGGAAAAGTCCAACAAATGATGTCCCCAAAGTTTCTGTTTTCTTCATTTTCTGACAACTCTTAAAAAAAAGACCCACTTACTAATTGTCAGAAAACAACACTTACTCCAAATAACCTACAATAGATCACCTTAGCACCAATAAAATCATCTTTATGTGTTTGGTTACCCATCATCCACTGAACACGCTTAACAACTAGTTTCACTCTATGTCTTCAGTTGCACCTCAATGTTGTAGTTTCAGTTTTTTAAGCCATATGCCTTTTATATATATTAGTAGTAACCACTGCCAAAATGTGAAGGCAGTCAAGTAGACAGAAAATTGGTTGCACCTTCTGTATGTTCTTAAGTTTATGACCTTGTCAGTAAAAAAAAAAAAAAAAACATTCTTTGGGAGTTGTTCCTGGCTAGCATAAAAAACATCACACCAATACTCTCAAAATAGTGTTCGGTATTTGTTTCAAGACCAGTCTCGAGACTTCTTTTCAAAGGTCTCGGTCTCGTCTCGGAATGGAAAGCATTTTTACTCAGTATTGTAGCGCTATCTGACTTGTCATTACTGTGATTAGACAGACAGACAGAATATCATGGTTCCTGTAGGGACAGCTCAGGACTAGCAGTCCTTTTCAGTCCCGCTTTTCCACTTAGGTGGCCACAGAGGGTAAAGGAGTTTGGAAAGGAGGTTGTAAAGCATCATAGGGAGTCATTCACAATTCATCAATTCACAATCAGTCACTAGTTTACAATCACCACTCATCCTGATTTTTTATAGATATAGACTAAAATAACGGCTTTATTATTTTATTCTTTAAAGACTTTAAGAGTTCTACTTTCATCATTTTCGCGCAGGCTGGTCTCGAACTCGCTAATTTACAACTTTAATCTCAAATGTATTTTTTTTTTTTTTTTAACGTGGCCCTAATCCTCTGTCGTACAAAGTCTTAATATCTAAAGTTTTTTCTACACAGATATTTCCAAGAACAACAAACCTCTACACTCACATGCTCTTAATGGGTGTTAGATGAATCAAAAATGCCTGTTTAATAGTTTGCTTTAAATAAAGAGAAAATACATTTTTAAATAATGTAGCAATAATTTCATTATTTAAAATTAGAAAAGTAGCCTGGGGCCATATTCACAAAGCCTCCTAAGTACTAAGAGTCGCTCCTAGTGACAAAATTCTAAGAACATTCTTACAATCAGGACATTTTCTAAGAATGTCCCCTCAAAGTTAGGACTAGATCTTTGTAAAGATAAATGTTATTCACCAAGTGTCTTAAGAGAGCTCCTAAGGTGATAAACTGTTAGGAGTAGTGGAGAGGACTTTTAACAGGATGAAGAGTTTCTCAAGTTGAGGAGGAAATGGATAAATGTTCTCCAAACACTACATAACAAATTATTTTTGACTCATAGTCGGGTCGAACAGACACAATTATTTGTGTGGACATTTCAATTCATCTACGACCTTTATTCAGTACAAAGTGTGACATGTTGAGTTTCTCTACGTGTGGTTACCTCCACAGGTGAATCCAATCACTAATTAAGGCTCTTTATCTGCTGATGTAATGATCAGCATGTGAAGAAGCTGCTGCAGCATGTGATTTCAAACACCTTGTAGGCTATATACTTTTAAAGTACATCTTACAAATGATAATGCGATCCAGGGTTTTACAAATCATCTCAGAGTGCAAAATGAGCCATAACAACATTTTAAAAGTCTTTTTAAGCTTTTCAGAGATCAATAAAGCAACGTGTCTGTTTCAAACTAGACATATCACTCATTTTGGGTTTTTAACTAAAGTAAACTCGGAACATGCATAAGTAGTAAAAGTACAGGTTGATGAATTCATTAATTCTTTGCGTGCAAATGTTCTTACACTCTCTAAGATCTATGCGTATGAACTGTTGATAAATTAGGCCCCAGGATTCTAGAAGTCAATCATATAGTACTATACCAGCAACACTGTGAAATATTTATTGGCAATTGCTCAACAATGAATCATGTTTATTTCAGATGCTTATCGGGACAAATGCAGTGACAGGTACATAACACAGAACTCAGGATTTCTCGACTTCATGCGTGCAGGTGATGACTGATCGTGGTTTTAGTAAGAAAAACTTGCTGGAGGAACGAAGCGTGAACTTGTGATTGAAAATGTGATTAATCATAACAATTTAAATTTTAATGGATTTACGTACATTAGATTTATCTGAAAATGCCTCAGCGAAAGTTTTGCTTCTTATTTCTCTGGTTCTTCTGGCAGCCTTCTGTTGTTTTACCCCAATCTACTTCTCAAACTCCCCTGACAGGGTCTTAGGTGTCGGGTTTGAATTCAGTGGGCAACGCTCAAAAAGTGACAAAGAGACATTTAGAGGCCCACTACATTATTGATGACACCAGATGTGCTGTCACTTCACACCCTCATCGCTCTCCATTTCAGGCTGTTGCCCTTTCTGCCAACCCCCTCCAGAGCACTTGTTAATTGTCTTAAGACCTTCACAGCTAGTCTCTCCATACTTTCTCTCCAGTTGCTGGCACCTAACCCCTGCTCTTTGATGGTGTCCAATTAATTGGTCAATTGTAAAGAGATTTTTGAATGTGTGAGAATAAGTGTTGAATCCTGCTCAGTGAACCTTTAGTCATTTTTAAGTCCCTTATACACGTGAATATTAAGCAAAATTATCACCATCGTGAAAAACAATTTACAGGCTTCATATTTAAACTAACTAAATGGAACTAGGGGTTTCATGTTATCAACTCCTATTTTTTGAAGGGGGGCTTTTTATGTCTATATTACATAGACAGGACAGTAGATAGAGTTGAGAGTGGGGAAAACCTTGGGAAAAGAGCCATAGGTCTGATATAAAACCAGGCCATCCGCTTTAAGGACTACAGCCTCCCATGTACAGACATGGGGGGCGCAAACAAACTATTAGGCCAAAGGTGCTCCCACAGGTCAGAGTTTTTTTTGGCCAATTGCCCAAAATAAACCATCAAAACTTCCAAATACAGAGCCCAATCTTCTCCAACTTTTGCATGTATGATAAGTGTTACCAGTGAATGTCTATAGTCAAAGTCAGAGCCTTTGTAAAAGAGATTCGCGACATCCCCGTTCACTCAAATAGAACATCTTTTTTACAGCAATGGCGGTTCGAGGAGCTTCTCCATAGTTCCCAGACAATAGCAGTTGACGTTAGCAGCCCAATGGCGCACTAAAGGTAAAACGATTAAATAATCAGATTGCATATTATCAGCCAAAGATATATTTCTACCTTTTGCAAGCAAAAAGTGGACAAAGTTGTTTTGAATTTGAATATACTATGCATTCATGCATTTACTGATAAGTACAGGGATTCGTACAAATTGCTACCAGAAAGATGTATTTTATTCTAATCATGCTGCTGATGGCTAATCCTTGGACCTGTAGTGCTGTCAGTTAACATTTATTGACAGTCACGTGTACGTTTCCTTCTGTCCTATCTGATAGTCAGAAAGATTATATTAAATCATCAAGATTACTTAGGCCCTCAGTTACCATGGGATTACTGAAATGTGAGAAAATAATCTAATGTGAATTTTTGAACATCCTCCTTCTAATTATAACAATAAACACAAGGATGTGATTGCTCTAACCATAAATGTTTAACAACTTAATAAATTAAACAAATTCAAAGCAATAAATATTATCATGCTAGATTTCTTCAAATTTTACGTTTAAAAAAGACGCATTCACGTAACTACGTATACATAAGTCATATAAACACATACACATGTCGGTGTACTGTAAAAATATTAATAGGGTAAATCAATGCAAATATTGACTACAAATTCAATCTCAGTTCTGTCTCTGTGTAATTCATTCAAATTGCCCGCCAAAACTTCTGGTACCTATCTGAATCGGATAATGATCAATCACTCTGAAATACAGTTTTCGCGAGTCTCTCTTTCAACAGCTTTGGTCATAGCGCCCCCCTACTGACAGCAGGAAGTTCCTGCTCCTGCTTACTTACTATTCATACAAGGGTTTTCATATCCCCTTAAAAATGTGTTTGGAACATGCAAATTATTTTTGCTATACTACCTTGTGTGTCAAAGGTCCATGTCCAAAGCCTTGGCCATAGCAAAAAAATTTCGTCATTAAACAGGAATTTGTTTTGTTAGGGGCTTAAAACTTCTGTACAACCAGGAAACTTGATCAATAACCTTCAGCAAAAGGAGAGGATGGAGGGCCCCTACAATATTTAAAAATTCAGTTCCCACAGCACAATCAACCTGGGATTCTGGGATCATGCCAGGACCTACAGAAAAGCCTCTTGACCCATATTGCCAACTCGACATCAAGTCAGCAATTTTGAGCTTTTGCTTTTAAAAAATGGGTCAAAGTAGCAAAGGTGTGAGGGCCGGTTCAGCAACCTGGGGCCGTATTCAAGTACCTCCTAAGTACGAGTAAGAGTTGCTCCTAGTGACAAAATTCTTAGAATCATGACATTATCTTAGAATTTCCTCTAAAAGTTAAGACTAGATCTGTGTGAAGATGAAAGTTATTCACAACAGGAGAATGTTGTGTGACAAGGGATACTTTCATGGCTGTTCCTGAGGCTCTGCCAAGAGGTTCCAAGGGCGAACTCCAGCCCAGGCAATAGAACACAATGCGAGGTGTCAACTGATGACGAAGTCTTTCCCTTAGTTAGTACTTCTGTACTAGGAATGAATAATATGACCTTATTGACAGGTTTAAAAATGCTGTGTACTGGCTTAAATTAGTAAAAGAGATCACATCACTTAACTCCTTTGCACTGGCTCTTTTATCGGGTAGGTTCCTCTGGATCGTTGCTACAAACGGCCTGCTGCTGTTGACCTGCCAGACTCTGATAGCTACAACCATCAGACATCTATTATTGTCAGACATCTATTATCATTTGTTATATGAATCTAGAGCTGCTAGACTTTAAGTGCTATAATTAATATTATCAGTCCATTTTATTGTCATTGTAGTCAATGCTAGAATGGAGAGTCAAATTTCATTCACTTTGTTTCCTGCTACTAGCATACATACATCATTTACTAGCATTGTAATCATAAATCTGTTTCATGCGTTGTTGTTAATGTTGTTTATTTGTCCTCTCTCCAATCCCAAAACATCCACAGCAGGTAACTGTTTAACAAAAGTCTGGTTCTGCTTAAGTACTTACTTTGCATAGTGCTTTGCAAGTTTGGTCTGTAAATTATAGAATGGTCTACTCTAGACCTACTCTTTTTTGAAGAGTGTCTTCAGATAACATTTAGTTAATGCATTGGCACTACGCAAGTAAAGATGAATTGAAAAAGAATCAGTGGTTACTGAGTGGAGTGTCTTTAAGTAGAATAGTTTGTTTTTAAAGCTGCCACTGGATCTGAATCTTGGCTTTCGCAGAAAAAGCTATCTTCCCAAAGGCAGTGAGAAGGAAGGATACAGGACAATCTTTTGTCAAAGATATTCTGGGGATTTTATTCTGACTTACTTAATTAAAAGAAATGTATGTATATTTTCATACATTTATTAAGTTACAACTGACACCACTATATAGATATATATAAAAATAAAATAAAACATTTGGTTCAGAAAGCTGTAAGCATAAAAGCCTGAAGCAAAAAAAACCAATCAAAACATCTGAAGCCAGGCATCACTTTTATTATTTAAATGAAAACACAAGACACATCAGTCAACAGTTGAATATCATAAAAAAAAAAAAAAGATAAGAAAATAGAACCAAGAAAGGTTAAGACTGGTGCATATAGACTTAGTTATTTCCCAGTAATCAGAGGATTTCTCAGTACGATTATGACAGAATCACCCCTCAGGAACATTTTAGAAATGTAGCGATCCTTATTCACTGGCTTTGACTTCTTCTTTCCCTTCCCACTCTTGGGAACTTCTGTCCACATCTCCTTCACATTCTCCAAGACCATGTTGCAGTGCCTGCATTGACAGTAAGAAAGAAGGGGAAAAAAATATATATATAATAATGATTGGGTTTACAAGTCTTGTATACACAGGTGTATGTTAATGTGTATTATATATATATATATATATATATATGTAAATTGTACATATAGTAGCCTATATCAAAGTGTATATATATATATAGATTGCATCAAATGTATAATTGTAAACATACTGTACCAAACTGTATACATATGGATTGTATAATATATAAATATAGTACATCAAATTGTACAAATAGATATGTATATATAGATATATGGATTGTATAAATATATAAATTATAAAAGAATCATAGTATATCAAGTTGTATATATGTTTGGAAAATCATTGGATTGTAAATATCAAATATAGTATCATAAATATAGTATAGCAAATTGTATATATAGAGAGCTTATAAGGAACACAGGAATTTAATTTAATAAATATTAATTATTGAGCTGTGGAAAAGGGGTAGGATTAAATAAGTTTTATACTTCTTCCTACTCTTTCAGGCATATCAATTGAATATATGTAATTTTCTTTTTTGTGAAATAATTTGAACATTGTATTTTCGTGCTTTTCAGTTTGTTTTGTATTTTTTTTATATGTCTGAAATAAATTAAATCAATCAAACAAAGATGCTGGTTAGAATTTGAACAAGTTAATTTTTCAGTTGAAAGAAAATACCAGTATTTTTCATTAACCAATTTTCTAGTGATTTAAATGTTCCTTCGAGTTGAACAAAATGTATAAATATCCATACATGTCAGAGGAGTCATGTAATGAATAGAAATGTGGGTATGATTTATTTAAAAAAGTCTGGAGCTTCCTGAATAAACGGTGTGTATGCACTAAAGGGTCAAGTTTGCTGTGTTTCCCACACACATTAGAATGTATACAAATCAGCGTGATGTGAGAACGTGCAGAGCCTGCTGCAAACTCTAGACAAGCCGGGAAAATGTGCAGACCATCCTGCAAATAAATCAAAACATATTTCTTCACAGTTTGAGCTTTAATCTGGATAATGTTGGACATCAGAAAAGGGAAACACAATAAACTGGAAAGTCTGATCTATTTATGTGACATGACCATGTTAACACATCACTGTACAAACAGAGGCGCAAAGATATTCATGACAGAAAGGAAACGAGGCACACTCCCACCTCCTGGGCAAGCATGGTAGTAGCGGGATGCAGTGTGCTTTTAGCCTCAGGAGCTACAGACACTGAGCCAAATGCAGCAGTCCCTGTGATTCCACTACAGTGTGAGTGAGGACGCGACCAGACAGACGCCACTCAGCAGTTGAGGCCTGGGGCGCAACAAATACTCGACATTCGGGAGCACAAGGTTGGTTAGAGGTGGGTGATATGGGAAAAATATCAGTGATCCAGGGTGGCTTACTGGAGGTTATCGCTCCTGTCATTTTAAAATGTATGTATTTGATTTTTTGGTGAATCAGGGGTTAGTAACTGGCCCAGCAGCAATAACATTTGGCCCACATGATTTTTTATTTATTTTATTAACAAAAACAACGCCTGGACAATCATTGACACAAACATTCCTGCCAATGAGCGGTGAGCCTGCTTCGCTGCAGGAAGTAGTCAGTGCTTAATGCTGAAACAAGGCACCGTCATGGAAGCAACAGTTGAGTTTTTTAAAAACCTGTACAGTATGATTTAAATAAAAGTATATGACGAAAGAGAAAGAGAACATCCACACCTCTGCCAGTTTAGCCGATTTTACATGAAGTACCTAATATATTCTGTAGCTAATGTACAGGTTTAAAAAAAAAAAAAAAAAAACGCATTGTCATGGTGATAACTGTTGCTTCCATGATGGTGCTTTATTTCAGCAACAGGCGCCGTGCATTGCTGCTGCTGCACTGTTCTGTAGCAAGAATGTTTGTTAGCTAGCAGTTGGCATTGTTTCCGTGTAAACATGAGGTGGGGTGAGGCGACTTCAAATGTGGTTGTGATGATTGCCTTTGTGGTTAGTTTGCTTTGATTTAATCTTGAATAACTGCTATTGATGTTCAGTTTCTAGTTTGACATATAAATCATAATGCTTTAGTTTGAAAGAAACATGTTTAAAAATTAATTTATTAAAAATACATAGTTTATAAATTCATACAACCCCAAATCTGAGCACCATATCCTCATCCTGGACTGACACGTTTTTTTAAGATACGAGACAGAAACTGATTCAGGCAACATAACCAATGTGACAGGAACAGTTATCTGCAGAGTTTGCTCATTTAAGGTTTGCACTTTGGACGGCGGCAAAAATAACCTTTTCAACAAGCTGGAGAGAAAAACAGTCTGCTCAGAGTCACAGAGCTCAGAGAGACAGTGATAGGAGATATAATCTCATTATTTAAACTAGTGCTCTCTCTCGGTTATTTACAAGTTACTAAAGACATTTTCACACATGCACTCCGGATAATATCTCGATATTTACAGGAGGACTTCTCAAGAGATTCTCCGGAACTAGTCGTTCACATATGCTCCTCACAGCGGGGGACTATCCCTGTCAGGGGGGGGGGAGACTATCCCTGTCAGGCGGGGGAGGGGGGCGTGGGGGAATTTCCTGAGGTAAGACTTAATAAATGAACAAGGTGGAAATAGCGGCCGTAGCAACAGAGTCCGCTACACGACGCTATAATGAGAATATTTGTCTTTATATCAATGCTATGTGTAATCCAATGGAATGACAACATCCACAAAAGAGAGGAGAACAACATACTGACGAACAGAAAACACAATGCAGCAGGTTCATTACGTGCACGGAGATCGTAGTGGTCGAGTGCAGACACTCTATTCACCGTGCAACAGACACAGAATATAACGTCACTCTCCCTCCTATTGGCTCGAGCTGAATCCTACAGGAGTATATCCTGCTGCGTTCTCACATTAACTCACTCCGACTTGCTGCAGATTAAATACTAGGGGTCTGGAGGAGAAATTTCAGGTCAAGTCCGAGTGAATAATTTGGTGGTTCGCGTTCACATATAGCCTAAAGTCCCTCTGGGTAATCTCCTTTTTCCAAATGTGTGAAAAGGGTTTAAGAAGCCTCTTCACTCAAAGCTCACATGTTGTGAGAACGGAAAGGAGAATGAAACGACTATGAGATGGAGGGTGGCGATGATAAAAGACTGTTGTTGTTAAAAAATAATTATATTTCTAATAGTACAATCATTGATTCCCATGCATGCTCTTGTAAGTGATGTCAGTCCGTAGCTCTTTCTCCTCTTGTTCAGTCTGTAGTAGGTCAGAGTAAGTAAGGTGTCTTTCAGTTAGAGGTTGCCTAGACTTTCTTGATTACGGTCATTTTGATGGAAAGGGTCGTAAAATTTCCATAATTTTCAATTCTTATATTTTTATGATAATAAGACATTGCCTATTTATGTATTAACTTTTTAATGTAGCATTTGATTATAGAAAGATGTCGATCACACGTTACATTTAATTTGCAGAACAATCTTAGGGGCAAAGTACTGTGCTTAAACAGGTTTCTTGTGTTGTAAATAAGCTTTCTTGCACCCTGTCGGTTTGGAAACATCTCAAACACTTCCATATAACCAGGAGGGGGTTATTTTACGGATTAACTTAAATTTTGTTTTCACAGGTGAATCCTGCTCCACTGCTGAGCAAAGGAGGAGGGGGAGACGTATCATCATGATAGAATGAACACTGTAGCATGATTCTACCATCTCTCTGCTTTGGCAGATCGTCAACACGTTCTAATCCTTTCAGAATCTAAAATAGTCTTATCCCACACCACTACTCAAAGTATCACATTTCTGGATTGAGGGAACAGTGGGTCCGTCTGCATCATACAAGTAATCTTTTAGGAACAAAATGCCGACATTTCAAACATGTTAAGTCAAATGAGTTTGAGATGTTTTCTTGATTTTTTTCCCAGGTTGTGAAAAGTATAAACTCTTCCCAGCAGTACTGCCATCCTCGTCAACACTCTGGTTACATCCCGCATTGACTACTGCAACTCCCTTCAACTTCAAAATTCTGCTCCTCACCTTCAAGGCCATCCACAACCTCACTCCGCGAGGAAGGATCAATAAATAAGGACAAAAAGCAAAATGGTAAAAGTGTGTGGTTAAATCATTACAAATACTAAATAACACAAAGCTGAATACCTGTCAAAAGCCTTGACCCTTCCGAGCAGTTTTTTGTTGTTTCGACAGTTGATGAGAACCTGAGTGTTGTTCTTCACAGACTGTGTAAGTACAGACAGGGGGCCAGTGTTGAACTCCTCTTCCTCTCTTTTCTGGAGCTCCTCCGGGGTCATCTCTGACTTGGGCTTTGTTAACAGACTCCTACAAAATGAAGCAAAAAAAATTTGATAAATTTTTTTAAATAAAAGAGTTAGTATGACCTCAAAGGCTTGATGGCATTAGTATGGTATACATACATTGTAAACGTCTCTACAGTCGGCCCATATGGGCTATAGAAATGTAAAAATTGACACAATATTGCTTCAGCCTTCCAAGATTTTCAAAACAATACAATTTCTGTTATTTTGATTATCATGTTGCATTTTAGACAATGTGCATAGGTTAGCTTATGATGTTTGGTCATTAAAACCTAGACTTATTCCAATATCAGGCATCCAGGACTTCTATTAATGATACTGTAGTCAGACAGGTATCTATATTGTTTAATACTTATTAGAATTGTATTGAAGTTAGAATTATAGTATCTTGATAACTCCCTGGCTTACTACACATTTTAAAACTGAATGTATACTTTAAGTTTAACTGAATTATAAAGATTTTTAAGTATTTCATTGCCTGTTCTTCTTGTTTGTGTTTAATATAATTGGTAGTGTGAAAACTTGCATAACTTCAACTGGTAATAAAGGATGTGTTAACAAAATGTATGAAGGCCTCTTCTTAAGACACTGTAGAAGACAATAATCTCTGAATGTATAAAAGCGTTCAAACGGGGGAAGACAATGAAAGTTACACAAATGAAACAGGTTACTCAAACATTAGATGAAGACAATAATGTGTGAATTTACAATAGTGTTAGAACGGGGAATACAAATGATGTATTTACACAAGACAGTTTAAGTTCTACAAATGAAACATTCATCTTTACACATGTTATTTTGTTCAACCATTTCAGTAGATAACGCTTCATGTTAGCATGTATCGTCTATGTGTGCTAATGTTCCAGCTCTAGCGCCTAACTTTACAATTTCGTCACAAAGTCGTTTATTAACCAAAGAGATATATTATTATAATTATTATAATTATTATTATTATTATTATGATATCATATTTCAAACACAGTCGGGCCTGAACTTATCTGGCGGCAAACAGCCCGACAAAGAGGTTTTCTAACTCTGGCTAACTGATTTGCTGGCGACGTTAGCATAGCAGCGGTCCCTGCTGTGATCTTGATATCCGTCTTGAAAAATTGTATGTTAAGTGCATTAAGACTGATAAATTGATACTTACATGGTGTATAAAACCAGTTTTCTGAGATTGCCTTCTTTCTTCAACGGTGGGTATCGTCCCTCGAACGATTCAGCGAGTCTCGTGGATCGACCTACTTCCGGTCCTTCTTCTTCTTCTGCGTCTTTTTTCTTCTTCTACTCCTTTTGGACTGACCGACTAGAGGCAACAGTGGCTTAATACTGCCCCCCACAGCCTGAAGTCGTCAATTATTTAGTCCTTATTTACACCGGCACAGTCCAGTGGAATGTAGAGATTCCAGCAGTGTTATTGTTTTCTCAGAGACTCCTTCATCTAGCAGAGTTGTTGAATGTTTCTCCCAGGTGTCTCTCTGTCGGGCCACACTGACACTTGCTGTCAGGATGTTTTTTGATCAGGGCCAGAATTGTTTTTTATTCACCTTTTCTTTTCTAAAAGCTGAACGTGTGGAGCGGGCAATGAGGGTGTGCAAGAAGATAGTCAGTGCTTTTTCTTATAGTTGAAAAAACAAATACATTAGTGAAGGTGCAACACATGGCAATGGTTAAAATGTATTATATTTAGGTTACAAGTAAGAGGTGCAAGTTATTTGTTTTAAAAATGTTGATTTTTACATAAAAGCTGAAATGTGAAATTTTCAATTCAACCTATGCTTTGATTCAAGTTTGAAATATTCAATAAAATAACAATTTTTATTTTGTCTGTGTTTCGAGTGTTTACTTATTTCTTCAAAATTACAAAGTTATGCATTCTTTCATCATGGCTTGCAGTTTGCAGATCCAAAAAGTTTGGTACGTCCATCGTACACTATAGGACCGTATCAGTTAACACATACACGCCATAAAAACAAACAATATGGCGTATCCCATGGCAAGACATTTCTACCAACATCACTTAAGCAATGAGACTCTCTTAAGAGCCGAAGGAATAGAGCATATCAAACCAACAAGAGGGGGTGACAGTGTTCATTGTGTTGGCAGGAGAGAGCACAAGTGCAGCAGGAAAGTCATCATTCAGTTTGTTTAACAAAAGTTCAGAAACGAGATTTGCAAGCTTTGGAAGATTTAACAAAAGAAGAAAGGGCTGCACTGGAGCTTCTGTGGCCAAGAATTAAAGAAGCAAGAGATCAAAACAAGAGCCTTCTTCTGAAGGTCCTTTGGCTTCATAAAAAACATTAGAATATTCCCGTAGAAGGTAAACTACACACAAGTTATGGATCATTAAAGTGGACAAATGAGAGTTCTGTTTAGAGGGTCCAAATAACATTTCTTTTTCTAAACAAGTTTAAGTTCCTTTAGAGATGTCTTATTGTTAACTTGTTCTATATATACAGAATAGTATGATTACAATATGTTCCAAGCTTTCTTTTATTTCATTAAATGTCAATGGGCTGAATGACAGTACAAAGAGAACATCTGTCAGCAGGCACAGTGTGTAAGAGAGTCATACCTGTAAAGAGAACTCGACCTTCTGGAGTAACCAATGCGGGGACACAATTTTGTTCATCCATGGATCGTAAAGGTGTGCTGGTGTTGCCATATGGTTAAACAACTGTCCAGGAAACATCATGAAGGTTAAAGGAGATACTGATGCCCACTGGATTGCTTTGATTCTTCTGAATGTTTATGGATATAATGGAGAATACAGAACAAATCTCAGATACTATTAGAGAACTGAAAGCAACATATCCAACCAATAATATTTTAGTTGGTGGGCAATTGTGTTCCTGATGAATGATTGGATAGACTTCCTATGAATTGTATAGACCATGAACTTAATCCAAATCTTTTGAATTTTTGCAGTGATTATTCCTTAATTCCTTAAGTAATTGGAGTTACTGTCATCCCAATGAAAGGCACTCATTATGCCAGAAACATAAATTTAATTTAGACAAAAATACTGGAAATGTAATGTCAAATGTCTTAATGATAAGCTGTACTGTAGTATGGTGTGGAAAATATTATCTATAGTTAATAAAAATGATGAAATTATTATTTTTTTAAATATAAAGTGAGAGTACTCTGTAGTACTATGGTAAAAGAATCAGTCAAAACCAAGAAGAATTATATATAAATGACATTAATGACTTCAGTAGAATATGTTTTCATTAGACACAAATAGAGAAGAACTGATAAGTTTTAAGTTTTTATTAGATCCCGAGCAAAATGGTTTTAAGTTGGTGAGAAAAATAGCTCTTATTTCAGTAGATAAGAAAAGACAAGACAGATAAAAATACAATTAATGTTCTAAATGTAGACAATACAACTGTAACCAACCCAAAATAAGTATATATATTTATATTATTACACAACTAGCAGATGATACAGTTTTGTTTTTAAAAAAATCTGACCAAATACTGAATGCTACGGAAGTGTATTGCATTCATGTGGGGATTTTTGTTGTGCTGCCTGGTGTCGTGTTATTACGAGATAAAGATCTCCAGTTTGCATACAGTAACAACAGATCCACAGACGATACCGTTTGCATCATGCAAATAGTCCTCAAACACCTGGAAAACCCCAACAGCTACATGGATGCTGCTTGTGGATTACAGCTCTGCATTCAACTCCAATCAACCCAATAAAAACAAACTGGTGTTACAGCCACACCACCTCTCCTGGGTTTGTGATTGACCCTTCATTTGAAGTGTGTGAGAGTGTGTGTGTTGATGGCCTGATTTCATTCACCTGCTGCCTGCTGGAAAAGCTTGATTGGAACACAGCTGCAGGAGGCATTTAAAGGACAGCCCTGCAGCCACACACCTTTGAGAACCTTGGTCAGCCAGCGGTCGGGGCGCAGCTCTGTTAGTTTTAAGTGCGACACTGTGCCTCTTGTTGTCTTTGTCTATGTTGTTAAATGTTAGAACTTCTTGTCTTCTGTGTAGTGAGGCTCTTGTTTTCTGTTTGACTGGGCAGGTGTTAGTATTTTTGTAGACACACACACACACACACACACACACTTCACATTAGGTTTGTATTTGTTTAGAAACATTAGGTTTAGGGGTGCTTTGAGGTTTTATTTTAATTTATCTCACTAACTAGACTTAGTATATCAAACACTTATTTAGAGTCCTTCTGTTTTACTATGTTTTTTAATTGAGCAGCACTTGGTGGCCGTTATCAGTTTCACCTTTTGTTGTGTATCACAACTTTCTTCTTTTGTAATAAATAACTTTAATTTACCAAAAACAACTGGTTTAATGTTGCTTCCTTTTCCTGGCATGTCAGGATCGGCCTCACTCCTGCTCCACTATCATTCTCAGCACCGGTGTCCCCAAAGGCTGCATTCTCAGTCCAGCCCTGTACTCTCTCTTCACACATGACTGCACTCCCTCCCACAATTCCAACACCCTCTTTGAATTCACAGATGACACAACCATAATGGAACTCATAACTAACAATAATGAAACTGCCTACAGGGAGGAGGTCCAGAAACTGACCACCTGGTGCAAGGACAACGACCTCCTCCAAGAAACGAAAGAAATCAGAATCAAATTCAGGAAAACAAAAAAACACACCACGATTGTCTGTGCATCAACAGGGAGGCGATGGAGAGATGTGCACATGGCTGAGGAGCTGACCTGGAGCCTGAACAGGACCATCATCAAGAGAGCCCAGCAGAGCCTGTTCTTCCTGAGGACCCCTCACACCCCGCTAACCACCTCTTGCTTGGTGTGTGTTTCGTTTTTATTTTCTATATGCTGCCTCTTAGTCAGATGATTAGTCCTTTTAGTGCTATTTCAAAAACAATCATTTTTATGCCAATGATATACAGTTGAATTCATCTTTTACACCTAATCATTTTATTGTAATTTTCATGAGTTTTGTGATGCCATCAAGACATGGATTGCTGACAACTCCCTTCAGTTGAATGCTATAAGACTGAAACTCTTATTACCTGAATACGCCATTTCTAAGATTTAAGAGCATATGGGGTCTCTAAGTACTTCTACTTCTGTAATTTAGGATTCATTTTCCACCAGTACTGGTGCTTTAACAACCTGTCAGCCAGCTTGTGCGCTCTGCAATATGTTGTTTGTCTCACCTGTGTCTGTTTAGCTTTAGTGTTCCTTCTCTCTTGTTGTCAGTTCATACCTCTACCTGCCTGCGTTTATAGTCTTACCTTGTGACTCTGAGTTTTCTCCTTGTGGATTTTTTTGTTGGATTTTGAAGATCTTTGTTTCGTTTTGCCTTTTTTTAATTCAATATTTTGGTTTTCTGCCATTGGGTTCACCTCTTTGTTTTTCTTAATAAACCAAACATCTACATGGTCTATCAACCCAATGCTGAGTTCCTCCCTTACAATTCTTATCGGCCTCTCAGGTCTTCTGAACAAAAACTATTGGCTGTTCCCGTACCCGCTTAAAACCCAGAGGTGGCCATGCTTTCCAAGCTGCTGCTCACTGTCTCTGAAATGCTCTTGTCTCTGCAGTCCCTATATTCCTGTGACACCTTCATGACACAGCTGAAAAACGTTTCAATTCAGACAATCATTTGGTTAGCTTATTTGCACTACTGTTATATTTACAAACTCATTTGTTTTATTGTTGCAGTGCTTTTACCTGTCAGCCCTGTGCTTTTTTAATTGTTATTCCTACTTCATTTTGTTGAATTGTGTACTTGCAGACAATCTACAAATAAACTTTACTTACTTACTTTCCTGTCTGCTGAGTCCTTTGTATGTTTCATGTATTATTATACACTCACCGTGTTCACACGGTGTACACACCCTTTATATGTGTAAATCAATTTATTGCCTGAGTATCATCACATATGATGATTTTGTACAAATACATTCATAATGTGTCAGGGAACAACCCGGTATCATGCCAAAGCGTGTAATAGACACGTTGGTCCACTAGAGGATGCGTGTCAGTGTCACGCATTGCCTGTCTTCAGCGTCAAATGTACACGCCTGTGATCTGTGCCGTACCAGCAGGGGGCGATAATTTACTCAATGTCAACATTTACTCAATGTCAACATTGCACTTCTGGTGAGATGCCAAACCTCATTTCGTTACTCTATACTTGTATATGTGTAATGACAATAAAGTTGAATCTCATCTCATCTCATCTCATCCATCGCGGACAAAAGAGAAGTGTTTCAGTGTATTCCAAACCTCCTTCCTGTCAGGTAAGAGTAATTACCCGGGATTAATATTTATTATTAACTTATTATTAATCTAAGTTTGAAATATTTGAGGTTGCCTATGACTGTTTTTCATGCTAAATACATGTCGTGTGGTGGTAGAGAGCCAAGGTTATTAACATGAGAGGAAATTGAAGTAGTAACGTAATGAAAATGCATTTAGCAATAGCATTTAGCTACCCAGCTAGTTTAAAAACTATCTCTACATTAACGTTTTCTCAAATTAAACCTGATAAACTTGGGCTAATATTATATCTAGCTAAGGTTGAAGCAGTATATCCCCCAGTACAAGATAGATCAGTATTTGGACCTGTTTCTGTGTAAACAGTGATCGTGTTAACTGGCGGTGTTACGGTGTGACCAGTGACCGTGTCATCTGATGGCTTACAGCCTAATGCGGACGTGCTCTTCGCGGTAACCGCATCTAATAAACACGAAAGGTGTCCACGCAAATGCTTCAAAATGCACTCTTTAGATACGTCTGTAAATGAATGATTTAACAGAAGAGGCTCTATCCGTTTCTATTCCGTTGTGAGCAGGACACCAACAGACGCGTTCGGCTGAAAGTCTCCAGTTAACGCGGTCACTCTTTGCACCGTAACACCTGTAAGGCCATTTCTGTTTTAGCTTTTTATCTTTTGTACACAAAGAGCCATTTAATAAATCCTAACTTTTGTCAGGCCCCCCTCTGACATGAAGACAGGGGAGGTATTTTATTTATGGTCAGTATGGGAGGACTATTGAATAACTGGTTATATCAGTAAATGACATCAATGATTCAGACATTTGTCTCCAGATTAGGAACCTACGGCTTCTATATATCCCAACATTAGACTACTACATCATAGACTTTGGTTTAAATCAGCATAGCTTAGTTGGCATGCTCCTAACATGACAGCCAGTGGGAGCTGTATTTTCACTGGCTTCTATTTGTGATGTGGCTTTGATTTGATCTTGTTGACCAGTTTAGTAGTTTATTCCCTATTTTGGTAACATTCATGCAGTTTACATGCTAAATGTGACTGAATACAGGTACTTATTTAATACTAGGAAGCTGTATTCATTACATGTCACAGTTATCTTCCCAATGACATTACAGCTCAGGATTTTATAATTTGAGAAATCCTGGAAATTTTGCTGTGGATGAAATAACCTTTTTTTTGTTCTTCTTGTCCTACAGACCCAGTCCATCCCTTTTCACTCTTACTTATCACTCAATCACCCATATTTACAAAAACTCTCTCTCTCTGTCTCTCTGTCTCTCTCTCCCTCTCTCTCTGTCTCTGTCTCTCTCTCTCTCTCCCTCCCTCTCTCTCTCTCTCTGTCTCCCTTTCTCTCTCTCTGTCTGTCTCTGTCTCTGTCTCTGTCTCTCTCTCTGTCTCCCTCTCTCTCTCTCTCTCTCTGTCGCTCTCTCTCTCTCCCTCCCTCCCTCTCTCTCGCCCTCTCCCTCTCTCTCTCTCTCTCTCTCTCTGTCTCTCTGTCTCTCTCCCTCTCTCTGTTTCTGTCTCTCTCTCTGTCTCTCTCTCTGTCTCTCTCTGGTGCATGCTGGGAGTGAGTGGTGCGGAGTGAGACGCTGAGCGAGTGGTTTTCATGGTTGTTTTTCTTTAGTAATTTGGTTTAATTTAATGTAGTTTATTGGTTGTAGTTTCACTTTAAGTTAATTGTTAGTGTGTGTTTGTGTTTGTGTTTTTCTTTTTCTCTCCTGCCGGTGTCTCTCCGGTCGGCGTCTTCAGACGCCATGGTAAATGGAGTCACCTTCGGCCACCTCACGAGAAAGCATGGCATTAAAATCAATGGCAGCTTTCCGTGCAGCGTGGAGGAGATTGGGCTTGCGGTGGGAGAGAAGGTCGGGCACAGCAGCGTGAGGTCGGCCGCTCGGATGAACAGCACCGTGGTCATCTTCCTGGATCAGGTGGAGAAGGTGAACCGAGTCGTTGAGACAGGCATCACAAGTATGAACTGAAATGTGGCTACGAATTGAGGTCTAGACTTAACTGCGCCTGAAGTCTCCATTTTCAGAGGAACAGTGTATTTACAGTCTTTACTGTACATGATGGCAGAGAAGGTGCAGTTTTCAAAAGTTTTCACTCTGGAACCTGTTTGCCCGTTGCCATTGTCGTGTAAACGGACAGCTAAACCATGACAATGGAAAATTGTGTCACATCTGGTGTACATGTTCACATATTGTGTTATAAAATAAGATACTCCTTTATTCATCCCACAACCGAGAAATTTACAGTGTACTGTTGTAGGTAAATTTACAGTTATAATAACGTGGACCTCACTTAATTTTTCAGTGAATCAGTGAAGACATCTGCACAGACATATTGCAGTAAATTAAAGCTCTCATATAGCAAGATCTCAAACTATAACAGGTACTGAATAGTTGGGTACATGGATTAGGCATCTACATTAACCAAAAACCAAACTGTACACAGTAAAAATGCAGGGATCCACCTAGTGTTTTTATACATTTTTCTTGACTAGTTGATCTGTTTTTTTTCACATCCAGTAATAAAAATGTACTTTAATGCAGCCACTGCAAAACAGCGACCTTAGTCTCCATGTGTGTTTTAATGTGTCTACAGTATTTCTGCTTAACTAACATCTCAACTCCTCTTCCTTTGTGTTACAGTGGAAAGAAGTGGCCATTGGAGTGTGTGGCGGATGAAGACACGTGCTGATTCTTCAGCTTTATTAAGTGCCCAAAATTCTGGAGCTGTCACTGTTTACCAAAAGACTGCTTCTTGTGCCCCTCAATTGCAGATTGTGACTAAGTTTTATTTTGGCAGATGTTTATGAAAATAGCACTTAAGTACTCTGTTTACACTCCAGTCATTGACGATTAAATCGATGTTCTTTTTTTTTTTTTTACTTTGTTATGAAGTCATTTATTCTTTAAGATCATACACTATACTCAAGTTCATTACCTCAACATCCAAGATAATAAAATGATTCAGGAATTTGACTAATCTATGTATAGCAAAACTATAAATCTGAATGCACATTCTGTAGTTCACTCAGTGTTTAATATCAGATCATACCACTTACTCATACAAATTTATAAAGCACATATTTTAGCTACACTCTCCATCTATATTATTCAATGAAATACAGCATTGATTACAAAATACCAAACCATTACACAACTTCACAACACTATTTTCCTAACAGTTAGAATGGGCTTAAGTGGGAGGTTCAAATGAACAGGTAAACTATCACCATGGGCATCTTGTCAGAATGAAGAGATCCAACAAGGAAACTTCAAGGAACCAACAAAAGTTTGTTTATTTATCAAAGCAATTCAGTTTAATAAAGGGGACTAACAAACACATGGGATGTTTCAAATGTATGAAATACAATAAACTGGATATTAAAACAATAGAGTATGACAAATTAGATTAACTCTTCTATAAGGATAAAAAAGTACTCAGGATAAATTAATATGGATAAGACCAATGGAGTATGGAGTATACCCACTTATTTTTCAGTAATCACAGAGTATACCCACTTCTAAATCTCCTCTGATTCACACCATTGATTGAGTGACCATATTCAGTAGTTCGCTACAATTATTTCCTAGGATGGTGAAGGGATGACCCTCCTTACTCTGTCTGATTGACTAGTACGTACTAACTGAATGTGCATGAATAGTCTCACATGTCACTGTTGACAACAAAGGCCGTTTTCCCTCTGCTGGACGGGTAACCTGAAAAAAAAACATTTTGAGTGGAAAATTAAGAGTATTCCCACTTTTTCAGTCACCACTACACTACTAGGGATAGGAGAAAAGCACCTTCTAATCCTGAAATGCCAAAAAGAGAGCGCAAGGAAGTGCAGTCTTTAAATAAGGAGTGGTCAGGTAAATTCAGGCTAAAAAGGACTGACAGGGTGCAAACAACATCAACAACAAATCAATGGTGAGGAAAGGAGAAATGAAGTGAGGAAAATGAGGTGGGGTAGGTGAACAAGGTTAGTGATTAAAGGTAACTGATATTTACTACTACAACAAGAGAAAGAATAATACATGTATATTCAAGGTAACAAAAGGAACGATTATAAAACAATGTGTTTGAGTAATCACTTCATTTTAAAATGTGAACTTTAGCAAGGCCTACCAATCAAATTGTTAACTTTTGGTCAATGAAAAGCTTTTATGAAGACATTTATGTACTATAGATAAATATAGACATTATAAACTCAATACAAATAAGAGACTAAATAAGAACAAACAGTAAAATGAGGATTATAAAAGGAAACAGTCAATGCTCACAGACTTGCTTCAGTTTCAGCCACTGTTTTACTTGTTGTTTTACTTACTCTGTCATTTTTTAAATTTCAGATGGAAATGTGTTCCAGAGGTTGTTCCTCTTAATGAGAAAGATAACTTAAGTAGATGATTTCCAGGGGAGGTGATTTGTTACTATTATCTAAAGATGACAAGACTCCAACAACTAGCCCTTCAACCTATATGATGTTATAGGTTGTCTGTCCATACCCTCAAATACGAGACACTAAGAGATTTTTACTTTTTAGCCATAATTCTAAACCAATCACTTCAGGCTGCTCTCCAAGCCTATAGTTCCCCAGATTTTATGATATACTTACACCAAAACAAACAAACAAACAAACAAATAGAAAAAACAAACAAAACATTTTTTTTTGTACTGGGCTTTGAAAGAGCTCTATGAAAGTATGACTGCAAGACCCCTTGCGTATGAAATGAGAATATTTAAGTTTTTGGCTTAGAGCTGAACGACATACATCGTTGGAAAGGTCTCATCCTGGAGAGTAACATATGTGAAGATGAGGTTTCAATATGACCCCTCTTTTGAAATAATGCCCTTTGAACCTTGAACCAAGGGCATGTTTGAAGGTTTATACCTCAGCAACAAAAGGGGCTACAGACATGGGAATAACTGTTTTAGAGAGGTCTTGGAACAAAGTACCATGTGAGGGTAGTCAGCTCACCAAAACAACAGGGGAAGCTGCTATATATGGTTAAAATACATTTTAACAAATGTATCAATTATTTTTTAAATATCTGATAACATAAATGTGTTAACTCCCCTGTGTACCCGCAATTAAATATATATTACTTCTTAGGTAAGGGAAACACTGAAATTTGTATAAAAGACTACAATTCCTCACAGTCAAGTCATACAGCTTGATACTGAATGGCGCCATAATTGTAGTCTTTTCCGTTTCCAAAAAGAGGTTGTAACTAGGATTATAAAAGGCTTACAAAAGATATATTTACTGAATATGTCACGTATTTCGTGTGGCCGAAGTATTTATTGTATAGTACATATATGATATATGTTAAAATAAAGTACATATATCACATAACTTCTGATATTTTGACTGTTATTCTAGAAGCGGTCATTTTGGTCCGTATGTCTGGCATTTTGCAAAGCGCGAACAAAATTAGGGGTGTAAAGATGTATATCTACCCATTATATCTAATATTTACAAAAGCCGAATAGGTTTTGTGACATAATCTAGACTATATATATTTTAAAAAGTGATGGTGCTGGTTTAATTTACACAATTTTGCGATTTTAGTAGAAATCACGTTTTGTTTTGGGAATTCTTCCAGTTTCAACTTTTAATACATAAATATACATATATCTGCTGAATATATCTTATTTAAATTACAGCCGAATTAGCAGTAACATGGAATCTCTGCAAAAATCGGTAAGAGAAACTAAAGTTGATTTCTTATTTCATACAATTTAGACAAATTAGGACTCGAATATGCCGTGGATTACAGCTTCCGCATGACGTCATTGACTCACAGCCAATGGAGAGGCTACACAAGATTTACAGTGTAAATGTACATCAATAGCTATTTTTATGGCATTTATCTATGAATAGGGCAATTCTATACAATCATAAAAAGACTTAAGATTATTCATACATACTCGATTAAATGTATAAAATTGGTAGTCATAAAGCAAATACCATATGGTTGTAAGCTTACATTTATTGGTTGTGCAGTTTTTTTCTTTGGCAATATTAAAGATATATGGCTGTAGATTGATTTATTACTCAGTTGATAGAAAAATTTGAAAATGTAATTCTGCACAATTTCAGTCACTTAAATGTTCTGTCCACAAAGGATATACAATGCCATGTGCAATATACATTATCTGCTCTAATTTGTCCTTTTTTTAATAGTCTTTCTTGAATGCAAGTTGTTTGTTGTTGTGGATATCTTGTTTATATATATTGTTGTTTGTGCACTTTGAGGTGAAGCATTTCTAATTTCATTGTACAGTTGTATACTGACAATAAAATCTTTCTATTACAATCTTATTGAGATACAAAAGACCACAATTCCCCATACATATTTTATTTTCAAGACAGAGAAAAAACAAAATAGCACCTCTGCATGAGATATCTACATGCCTTAAACCACATAGTGTTGTCCTTACCTAAAGTACTGGCATGGTATATTACTTTATTTTGTTGGCATGATAAAACCGTGGCGTGATAACAACTGGACACATATAATCAAGACTCAATATTTGTACTGATCACTGTGCATTTAGAGACCTCTCTTCTGAGATGTAGACATAAAGCTACAGCCATGTGTAAAAAAAACAAGCGGCACCCTCTTGTGTTGGAAAAATGAGACCTATGTGGAAGTGTAAAAAAAATAAAACAGCCCATACTAAAAAGTCAATTTTAACAGCGGAAATAAACTTCTTTACAATTCGTTTACAAATGATTTAGGTCTTAATAGTTAATGTCTTTATCAGCAAATATTCTACAGGGATTGATTTTATTTAATAAGCCACTCATTTTGATTTTATGAAGGATACTAGTTATTAATGACATGACCGATCCGACTGCAAGCGAACACATTTTAGTGGTTTGTAATGAGGCTAAAGACTCCCCTCAGCTGTTTGCCTGTTAGGTTGACCAGTTTGCCAAAGGTAGCAATTCCAATAGGTAGACTGTCATGGATAGGCTACAAAAACAGCTCTTCAGAAAGCAATGGGTGACGTAACTCTGTCTTTATAATTCTATTTACAGTCTATGATAATTTAAAAAAACAATAACATCTTCCAATGATACAACACAGCCTCATTTATTCACTCCGAAGACGCTTACTGAAACCTGCCTGATTTGTATTGTTTTTGTGTAATTGTTCCCAACATTTCAAAATATTTGCTTCAACCCACCAGATGAGAGCCACTCATTCACACTGTTTCCAAATCACTCTCATCAGAACTCTCATAATCTACTTCATTATGGTTCACTAGTATCTCCTCAGGCCCATCCTCCAGAAGAGAAATAGCATTTGGTCCCAATGCCTGGCTTTAACTTGAGCAGACAACTTGGAACTTTTCCTTGACATCTGCAAGCCTTCTCTGAAGCAGACATAGTAGCCCACGATGCCCCTCTTCAGTGACACTGCCTAGAAAAACAAAAGAGAAATTACATCATTCCCATCAATGGAATGTTGCCCAGCTAGTCATAAAATTACTTTCATAAAGAACGACAGCTTTAGTTTTAGTGCCAAGGAATTAAAAAGGCAACAATTAATAGTCTCAAAGTGATGATGGACCTTCTGTTTGTACAAATGTTCTCCAATTTGCTATTAAATATGATTGATGTACTTTTTGACACACCAACTCCTTCCATGTTTCAAGAACAGTTAGGCCCATTCTTCAAGATATATTTTACTCACCAGACAGACCTTAAACTGGCACCAACATTAACAACCTAACAATAAGATGTCCTTTAGGGAGAAGTTTTAAAATGATGGCAAGTCACTTTGTCCAGTCTTCAGCTTCTTTACCACCTCTTTTCTGTCTTTGTTGTCAAAATCAGGCTAAGAATGTAGCTGAGCCAACTCTTTATCCCCACAACATAAAACCAGTGCTCTTCCCCTCCTACTTCATTACCTTGCATCTTTAACTTCCTCATAACATTTGTGAAATACCATGTTCTACAGACAAATGTATCTAAATTTCTGATATGCTGTAGGAGTGCCATTGTCACTGAAGTTAACTTCACTACATAAAACAATCAGACTAACTATGTTTGTTCACAAATGGATTTGAAGACCTTCAAGTAGGGAGATATCATTTTTTGCATAATTCACTCTAGTATAATTACAAGTAGGCAGGCCCAACTGGGTACTGCCTGGAAGTATTTCCCCAAATGTACCTAACAAAATAGAAATTAGCAACAGGGATTATAACTAACTCTTGATTTCTTAAAATGAACTGTCTTGGCACCATATTAGCTCAACCTGCAAAATATAGTGGGTTTTCACACAGACAGACTATTGACAGGTTTTGGCCGCACATATTTAAATTGAGCTGGAGTTAATTGGAATAAAGGAAATTGACGTTAAAAACTGATTCTATAGTGGTTTTCCCTGTATGGCACATGATGTTGGACAGCAAATGCAATAGTATAACTTCTGCAGTGGGGGTTGCATGGTGTCATTTTCTTTTAGCAGATATGTAAAGCTAGCTTCTTACCACTGCTTCTACCATTAGACATTTCTTCTATCATTGTCCTGATGATTTCAGGCCAGCCTTCTGAGGTAGGTGCAGTGCTGTCTCATCTCTCTCATCAAAATGATCTTTTCCTCTTGAAGCCACACTTTTGACATGAACTCCAACTTCTCCTCAATGATTCGCTCCACATCTGGAACCTGTTCATTGTAGAACTTCATTGTTTCTGTGACACACCGAAATGTGTTGTCACATTTTGTTATTGTATTTGGTTATTTTGTATGAATATTATACAAACGTATCTGTGTTTTGGTTAAAGAAGTTATTTTGAAGTTGTTCCTGTATATGCCACAAGGGGGCAGCACCTCTCCTGCTGAGCGGGCTGTTTATTGTCTTTGCTGCGCTCTGCTTCAGTCTGGCAGAACCGACAGAAGAGTGAATAACTACAGTCGACTCAGTGTGTTTTCTTTGTCTTTTACAGGTTAGTAATTGAAGTTTAAAACACAGAACTTTCACAATATGATGTAGATTTAATTCCACTTAAAGTTTTATTGGTTCTATAACACTTTGTTGGTCTTATGTTTGTAAAGAGAGTAAAAACGGTTTTGAGTGCTAGCATGCTAAGAAAAGTGCCTTGTGCATGACCGTAACTTTCATTTTCAATTCCCTTCTGATTTTCAGTTGGTCAAAAACGCTCATGATACTGTGTAAAATAAATAAATAGATCATTCATTCTGTTTATGTACAAAAGTAAGATTGTTCCATAAGTTAAATGTTATTTGTTTATCTGGTAGCTCTGTCAGTTAACATGGGTTTTTCCCATTGAAAATAAAAAAAGAGGCAAATGCTAGTTTAGGTAATTAAACCATAATGAGCTTGTGTTTACATGGATGTTAATTTGAACAGTAAAATTAGATTTTGTATTTAGTGAATTAATCAGAGTGTCTGAAAAGCACTTAGAGAAGTAACATATTTTGTATGTTTTGGTATTTAAACATTTGTTTAATAAAAGTCTGGCAGAACGACAGAAGAGTGAATAACTACAGTCGACTCAGTGTGTTTTCTTTGTCTTTTACAGACATACTTTAAGCTGTAAGCAGGTTCCATTCTTCTTCTCTTTCCCGGAGTTTCCTTCGTCTAAGGTGCCTAATTTTGTTGCTGTCTATAGACATACAAACAGAAAACACAATGTACAAGCATATGTATGCAGATATCAGAAAACTAAAAGATTACTTCTTAAAACAGAATAAACAATCAATTAATCAAATTGTAAGAAAATGAAATAACTTGAATATCATAAAAGGCAGGCCTACTTTCTTTTAAATAAAGACATAAGGTATGTGAGCTGTAGACTTCTCGATACCAAAACAATCCAGATGATGCATCTGCAAGTAATATAAATGGAACATCAAGAAACATTTGTTTAATTGACAGCTGAAGATTATGTTGGTCGTCACCACTGGTAGCTGCAGACTCTGACAAAAACAACAGCAAGTATTCAATTGTTATTTAATTTATGATCAAATCAAAGCCACATCACAAATAGAAGCCAGTGAAAATACAGCTCCCACTGGCTGTCATGTTAGGAGCATGCCAACTAAGCTATGCTGATTTAAACCAAAGTCTATGATGTAGTAGTCTAATGTTGGGATATATAGAAGCCGTAGGTTCCTAATCTGGAGACAAATGTCTGAATCATCGATGTCATTTACTGATATAACCAGTTATTCAATAGTCCTCCCATACTGACCATAAATAAAATACCTCCCCTGTCTTCATGTTAGAGGGAGGCCTGACAAAAGTTAGGATTTATTAAATGGCCCTTTGTGTACAAAAGATAAAAAGCTAAAACAGAAATTGCCTGACAGGTGTTACGGTGCAAAGAGTGACCGCGTTAACTGGAGACTTTCACCCGAACGCGTCTGTTGGTGTCCTGCTCACAACGGAATAGAAACGGATAGAGCCTCTTCTGTTAAATCATTCATTTACAGACGTATCTAAAGAGTGCATTTTGAGGCATTTGCGTGGACACCTTTCGTGTTTATTAGATGCGGTTACCGCGAAGAGCACGTCCGCATTAGGCTGTAAGCCATCAGATGACACGGTCACTGGTCACACCGTAACACCGCCAGTTAACACGATCACTGTTTACACAGAAACAGGTCCAAATACTGATCTATCTTGTACTGCTTCAACCTTAGCTAGATCTAATATTAGCCCAAGTTTATCAGGTTTAATTTGAGAAAACATTATTGTAGAGATAGTCTTTAAACTAGCTGGGTAGCTAAATGCTATTGCTAAATGCATTTTCATTACGTTACTACTTCAATTTCCTCTCATGTTAATAACCTTGGCTCTCTACCACCACACGACATGTATTTAGCATGAAAAACAGTCATAGGCAACCTCAAATATTTCAAACTTAGATTAATAATAAGTTAATAATAAATATTAATCCCGGGTAATTACTCTTACCTGACAGGAAGGAGGTTTGGAATACACTGAAACACTTCTCTTTTGTCCGCGATGGATGAGATGAGATGAGATGAGATTCAACTTTATTGTCATTACACATATACAAGTATAGAGTAACGAAATGAGGTTTGGCATCTCACCAGAAGTGCAATGTTGACATTGAGTAAATGTTGACATTGAGTAAATTATCGCCCCCTGCTGGTACGGCACAGATCACAGGCGTGTACATTTGACGCTGAAGACAGGCAATGCGTGACACTGACACGCATCCTCTAGTGGACCAACGTGTCTATTACACGCTTTGGCATGATACCGGGTTGCAGGGAAGTATATGGGGCCGTAACGATAATGAGCGTTAGAGCTAATGATGTTCTAGTTTAGCAGTGAGAGCATTAGCTTTGTGTGGTATCATAATATCCTCAAGATTATTGTGAGGTGTTGTTCTGGCAGGCCGTCAACCAACGATCTCGAGGAGCCTAAGAGAGCTCAAGAGCTCCCAGGAAAGTTTCAGTCAATTTCTTCATTCCATTTAGCCACTCTCTCTCGACCACTTCCTCCGTCTCCCTGCTCTGGTGATCAGATGATTTGGGTTGTTTACTCTTTACGTAATAATCCAACCTGACTCTGCCACATCCTCTCTCAATCCTGCTGCAGTCAAATTTTAAAACCTGTTCTAACTGTCAGTTTGACATTTCAGTATGCGACCCTCCTCCTCCGCCTGTCACCTCCATTCCAGCTCAGGAGAGTCCAGGTTCAACCTCAGAAACCCACTCCTCATCACATCCTGCATTCTTCTATCACCACCAGGGTCTGAACTCTAAAGGGGGGCATCCTATCCTGCTGTCGGCATCGTTACCCCTCAGAGTACGTCATGATGATGGCGTCTAATCCTCAAATAGTCTACTTTGCACATTTATTTCCTAAATTGTTAAATAAATAGTTGTTCATTCTGAAGTTAGTCTCTCCTGATTGAATTTCTATTATACCGATATATCACAGCTGCATAATGTTGTGTTTTCATTCTTTGGCCCGATTTAAGGTTTTGGTTGTGCTCACAAATTTAGAAAACAGCTAATCCGAAAGCACTTCAATCTGAGATGTAGGAATATAAAGCACCATGAAATGTTAATCCAAGAAAAGAGCTAAATCTTCATTACTTTTGTAAAATACTTAATTTCATTACACAACGAATTTAATAGTCTAATAATAATAATAATAATAATAATATGTAAGGGTGCCTTTCAAAGCACTTAAAGTCACGTTACAAAGCAGAGATAAAAACAACAAAGTAACAACAATGAAAGCCATGATATGTGCACTGCTGGGGGACTGGAGAGATAAAGAGACACACGCTAAGCAGTGAAGGCTACACAAACAAATATTAAAAACAATGGATCTATTAGATTGGAGGGACTGGAAGTGTCTGCCCGATTAAAGTATTATTATTACTGTGATTATGATTGTGATTCTTCTTGTTAATAATATTAATACATTCAGTCAATGAACTGTTACATCATGGGGTCTCCTCAAGCACGCGCCAGGTGCACATTTTGACTGAAAAGAGGGGAGCATCCGATCGGGACTATTTTCCTCAGTCAGATATGAAAATGACGTCGATCCATAAAGCCCCAGTGTGAAACATTTAATGACATAACCAAGAACAGTCGACAACAAAAGTTTTTAATGAAAATCATCTTTCTTTAAATACCCGGTCTAATTAAATATTGATGTAATATATCTTATTTGCCATATTAACGAAATTGAAGACAATAAAAGAAACCCAGCAGATTGTTACTTAATTTTTTAAATCACCTTTTTATTTTAATAAATCAACGACTCTTAAGCTAGTAAACTAATCCATGACGTCAGCCTCATAAACCTTGTAAAAATCATTAGAAGCCCAAAGCCTGGACTACATGATGGGAAAAAAAACAATGATATTTTTTGTTAGTTTTGTAATATTAATGGGCTACAACTCATCTGAACCTCAGATCTACAATGGTTCCCTTTTTATTACTGAGCCAGCACTTCGTTATTTATTTAAAGTTGCTTCTTACATGAATGTCTTCTTTTTTACTGGACATGTCTATGTCTATGGAATGTGGTTGTTTTCTTACGTGAATCTGTTTGTTTGTATGGGATATGCTTCTCTGTGCATTTTGTTTTTTAAACTGTATAAAGTGTGACCTTATAACGTATATGCACCAACCTGGAGTGGCGCTCTTGATCTCGTTGATATACAAGGACATAAAGGCTTTCAATTTTAATTCAATTCAATACTTGAGACAGAGATTTCATTTCTAAATAAACAAGTGAATAGGTTTAGACACATTGAAATATACTAAGAAAACTTTTAGGTATCCTTACAGATGCAGAACAAATGACCATCAAATTAATTTTAAATAAATTAAATTTTGACCATGTTACACTAAAATATCATAGAATTAGAATTATATTAGAATATATATAATAATATAATAATAATATATATTACATACACATTTCTGAGAGTGGCGTCTTAACAAGAGCAAAGAAGTTCCCATTTCAAATTAGATTTTTTTATTTATTGGGGCCATATTTGTATTTAATCAAGAAATTAAATTCTTTATTAGTGTGGTAGTCTCCTATTATATTATACAACATATTATAAATGGTAGATATTATGATGAGTATGATCCTAATCTATTGTTCTAAATTCCATCTCGATCAGAGCCTGACCTGACCTGAGGGCAGCAATATGGCATTTGGTAACAGCACCCCACGGGCTCCAACAGACTGTTGTTGGATAGGAATTGTCCTGGTGACGTCCTGGTTGTGGCGTTTTGGTTGGCGTAGTGGTTGTGAGTATACTCATCTTGGCACGGACCAAACGTGCTGGTACATGGGATTTGGCGAGAGTACAAGTAGCTGGCTTTTCCGGAAATCAGACCAAAGGAGCTTTGATCGGTCAGCGGCAGGTTGCGTGCAGGGATAGATGCGGAGAAAGCGGTACAGGCAGTGCCGGTCTGATGGCGACGAGACTGCGTGCAGCTGACTCCGATGTAGGACATCTGCTGGTGCATCTGCACGAACCGGTCAGCGGCTGCAGCACTTGTTTCACTTAAGCGTGGTCGTTGTGGAACTACCGATGTGGCGGTGTTATGGAGGCGTGAGTGAGCGCTCAGGTAAGCCTTTGTTCCAGAATGTGTGCGCACTGGTGTTGGGAGAGGCAGAAACGGCGGCACCGGCCAGTAAAATGAACCTGCTGAGGTGAAGGTCATTCCAGTTGCAGAGCTGGAGGATAAAAGATTACCCTCTCCTCTTTTAAGTGCAATCCTCGCTCTGGAGCCAACTGTGGTCCTGCGCCGGAGTTTACCTGATGTGCCCCCTATGAAGACGTCCTCGCTGCAGGGGTCCAGCATCCAGTAGTTGCCTTTACCTGGGTCGTCATAGTGGCGCGGCACTTTAACGAAACACTTATTTAGACTCAGGTTATGCCTGATTGAATTCTGCCAGCCTTGTCTTTTTTGTCTATAGTATGGGAAGTTGTACATAATAAACTCATAGATCCCGTTGAGTGTAAGCCGTCGTTTGGGACTTTGACGGATCGCCATCATGATGAGAGCGTTATAACTGAAAGGAGGTTTCTTAGGTTCAACGCTTACTGCTGCGCCCCCGTGTATCTTTGAATCTCCTTTTCTCAATTCTCCATTCCCAGTTAAAGTCCCCTGGTTGGTCTGTTCTTCAGTGTGCCGTTTTGGGATTTTGCTGTCCATCTTAGAGTCAAATATTATCTCTGGACTGTATTTCTCTTGATGTGCGTCTCCTAGTTTCTGGAACGGGGAAAGAGACTCCTGTTCATCCATCAAACCCACTCGCCTCCACAGACTGCCGATGCTGAATAAAGAACTGTGATAAAACCGCTCCGAAGTTTTATAGTGCTCCATTTCAGAGCACAAAGTTCGAACAGTGTGTGGTGATCAGATCAGGGCTCTTATAAGTAGCAGGGAGGAGTCTGACCAGCCGGACTGCATAATCACCGGGGGGGGGGGGGGTTTAAATCAAGACATTTAAGTGACAAGACATCGAAATAATCTCTTACCAAAACGATAATATGAAGGTAAGGTATTGAGACCTCTAACCCTGGAGCTAAGCAGAAAGTGACAAATGTTCAGGGCCTTGCACCAGGAGATTTTTAGGCAGAAGCTGTCTGTTTTTCTTTTTTACACAACATTGTAAGAATTTTTCTTTATCTTGACAAAAATAAATATTGAAAAATATTTTTTTCTTAAAGAAGTAACTTAATCCTATAATTATATATCCAGAGTGTCGTTCAACAAAAGTAACTTTAACCTTAAATAAAGGTTATTATTCAAATAATATTAAATATTTAAAATGTTTCATTGAGTATAAATGGAGCTTTCATCTGTTTTAACATCAGCTCAGGGGGAGCTTGATGTTAATCAGCCTATATCTGTATCAAAACGACGAAATTAAGATCACTATTACGCACTCAAAAGCTCACATAATGGCATTTTGGAATCGTGGTTAACTTATACCATTCCAGACTTTTTAATAGATAATTACCATATATATAATTATCATATATACTGCATGTCGCTATCTGTACATCTCAGTTACTGTCCATATCTTTTCCGGGGAGTTCCTGCCTCCTGAGCTCCTCGGGATCGTTGGTGGCCGGCCTGCCTGAACGACAAAGTTTCTGTAGAAGGCTGTTTCGTCATGATCCTGGACTTGCCCAAGACTTCTGCCTGTTAAAAGGAAGTTTTTTCTTGCCACTCTAACTTTTGCTAAAGTGCTACTCTCGTGATGGATAGGCAAAGGAGACCAAACAAATTAACAAATCAAATTGATTGATTGATTGATTGATTGATTGATTGATTGATTGATTGATTGATTGATTGATTTATATATTAGAGAGAGACCGCCCTGATAAAACTCGAGATGCAGTTGCCAGTTGTCTTTTGAGTCAGAAATATGCACATTCAATAACAAATATTTAAACTGAAATTGAGATGCTGCTACTGGTTTTGAATTTTAAAAATCAACCTGCAATTAGGCTAAAATTATCGTCACAAAAAAACTCCAGATGTCATCACACGCTTATTTATCCTAGTTTTTACACGTCATAAAATCAGTGAAAACAAAAGAGCTTGTTGGTGATATCAGTAGCCTATGAATTGGAATGACACATCTGCATTAAGCTTGATCTCTAATAGCCATACACAAGCAGTCCTTAAACTCTTTCGTATTTACAAATCAACCTCCATCTAAAGAAATAATAAATATGCTCTGCTCGAGTAATTCACACTGCCATGTCAGATCACAATTCTTATATCATACACCCGAAAAGCCGTTCTTGTCGATTTTTCTCAAAAATGTCAATTTCTAAACTATCTCAGTTTAAATCTGAAATTATTAATATTGACTGGAGCAAAGAACTGTCACATTTTGGCTCAGTTTCATGGCCGTGTAGTACCAATACCAATTCTACTGCTAAAAGGTAGGCTACAATCTCGGCAGAATAAATGAGCATGCATGTCCATGGATACATTACAAAATTTCGCAATTACTAGATAATTTAAAAATATATATTTTTATTCCGAATTTCATAAGGCTACTCCTGATTATTTCCGAGAGCAACATTTTCAAGCTGCTTGTAAACACTAGCGCGCATTGGCTAAAGTCATTATTGGATGAAGTGGGAAGAAGAATAACGATATTTCAAATTCCTCTTTAGGGCACTCTCTTCATTCTGAAAAGGTAGCGAGCCCTTTCAACAATCAGGTGTTCTTGTTACTTAGCATGAGTTGTCGGAGACGTTGAGCTCTCTGTAAACCTCTCATGCCTGATATTTATTTAGGCCTAGGCATTTTTTAAAACGCGTGCGGATAGCTTCATGTAGCATAATGAAAAGTTTGGCTAAATGAGTCTCTCGATGGCTGTTCAGGACGCTAAAGTAACGCCATGACTTTTCAGAATTATAATATTCAGGCTATTAAATTCTAATATCAGATCCATGACAATAACTTTTCTCGATTACTAAGTGATCTAGTTCCAAAATGCATCACAAGTCAGGAATGCATCACTAGATCACTTTAACAATATTAAATCACAGCTATGGCCAAAATCATTTTATCCCAAATTCACAAAAGGGCATTTTTTTCTAAAATCGAAAATAAATGAATGAATGAAAACTTTTGCTGTACGATTAAGTGAACATTCGCCTATAGGCTATATATTTTTCAAACGGATGATTGAGGGGTATTTCACCCTGTGATAGCCTACATGACAGTTAATAGCGTTTAGGCTACATTTAAATGTCCTAATATGAGCCATTTAAGAATAGGTAGACTGTATCTGCTAAGCTTCCCCTTTGTATTGCTGTTCATTCATTTAAAAACCCTCATCCTTTGTATTGCTGTTCATTCATTTAAAAACCCTCCTTCACAAGAAAGGCGAGGAGCGCAGTTGGCAGCTGACACAGATGCAGTTGTTTTATATAGTCTAACTAAAACTTTTTGTTTTAAATTTAGGCTATTGTTGTTTTGTAGTATTTGTTGTTTTACAAAAAACATTAAAAAAAATATTTTCGTCAATTGGCTTCCAACCAATTCGCAAATAGCTGACCTGACTGAACCCAACAACAACAAAGCTCCTTTTGTAATTCCTTCAAGAAACCTAGGCTTGATGACAAGCCGGACACAAAGCCTAGAAGAATGTGTTTTCTTCCCCATCAACAAGTACATGACTGAGACTGAGTCAGAGCATCTGGCATACCGAAATTGCAGTTTTGGCTGGCATGAGCAAAAACAGCGTGCTTTCCCAGTGGCAAACAGTCATTGGACAGAAGAGGACCATTACTGCTAAGAGGTATGACCGGTAGCCTACCAAACTAGAAAAGAGGAAATATTCAGCACATCAGGCTGCTGATCCTGCAGCTGGATGCTGATATGGTTGGATGTAATACTTGTAAGAAGTAACACACTTCAATTACACAAATTAAACAAATTACAGATTGAACGTTGGTGCTTAGAACAAATAATTGGACTCAAAATTGATAAACCTATGTTTTAGATGGCTAAAAATAATTACTGTATGAAAGGAATACTGTCATCTATGCATATTTGACATCTCCCCCTTTTCTAGTTATTTCAAATAACTGCAAGGTTAACTTAAACAGAGATAATAACAGCTCCTTAATAACAAACAATATTACTGCTGGGATGACATCATCATTCAGTTTTCTTTTCAAACTGTAAGTAAGCTATGCATTAGGTTAAATTTAAATCTCCTGTAAAAATAAGTTGTGCAAACATTGTAGAAGCTATATAACAAAATGTTCAGTAAACATGACTCTATATACATTCTCAAAGGAAAGAGGTGATTGTTTGATTTATTTTCTCTCTTTTTTTCTTTTTCCCCCCAAAAGGCCATAGGTGTTTATTATTTTATTTCACCCCAATGTCCAATGTGAAACACCAAGAAAATACTTTTCTCTACAAGTCCAACCTAGCAGCTGGCTTACTGACACGGCCAGACCTGGTGTTTGTGGGTTGTCGCTTCACTTGGATTTGGGGAAATATCTTCTGGAATGGGAAATCAAATCACCCCAGCACTCTCAGTGGTGTGCGCCAGTGGGGTGTTCTGTTCAGGTCGAGGAGTTGACTCTGCCCAGAGGTGAAGTCTGTTCCGTCGCAGCACTGCTCCTCCCTGTGTGATGACGAGGTCAGACCTTGGAGTAACACACTCCTTTGAGACTGGTGTCTTCCGTGGTCAAGCTTGACGTTGATGTAGTTGTCGCCTGGCCGTAGAGCAGGAAGATGCCTGGCACCATGATGGTTGTAATAGAGGGCTTGTTTTGTCTTCTCATTAGCGTCCTTTTGATTAAAGGTGACATATTCTCCCCCTGTCCCCTGTGGTCTAAATGAAACATCTGTGCTGTGCTTTGGTCAAAGTATAACATGAATCAAGCAGCAGAGGAGGTTTGTGACCCTGTATAAACCAGCTCTCTCAGAACGCTCCGTTTTGGTGTGTGTGTCTCTTTAAATGCAATGCGTTGCCTCTCAACCTTCCAGTTAAGAGGCAACAACTCTACCAACTGAGCCACAGCCACCCGGTAGACATCACTCCTTTCGCTAATGGGAATAAAAATGGCAGACCTGCGCAAAAGGTTTGTTTTAAGCTGGGGGTGGAGTCCAGGGGGGAAATATCAGGGGAGTGGAGGGGATTTTTTTTTTTACCAAAATTTTTCATAACATGTCCCCTTTAACAGTCTTTCTGTTGGGCCATTTGGGCTGCAGATTTCTCTCAAGTGTAGTCGTTCGGATCTTTCTCCTCATCAGCAGTTCTGCTGGACTGATTCCCGTGGTAGTAGCCTACAGGGAGTTGAACGATAGCACATGAGGGCTAACAGCGGATCTATCAGGATTCTCTTTGCGGTCTGCACTGCTCTTTCTGCATGACCATTTCCTGGACTAGAGGACTAGATTGATGAGTTATGTGTCTGAAGTCCCAAACCTAGGGAAGGTTGTTTTCAGTCTCTGAATAACCTGAGTGCTGGTCGTTTAGGGGAGGTGTAATACTTGTTCTTTAGTCCTATAGAGAGCCCTGGCCACCAAACCCATGTATTGGCCCTGTCTCTGCACTTTATGAGCCCCTGATACCCATTGCGTATTTTCTGCTCTCAATGTCTTTGGAATAACAATCCTGTTTCCTCGTGTGACCAAACCATCAGCTTCTGATAGTTTGTTTTTTCCTTTCATGTAGTCTCTGGCACATGGTGGGACATTACTGCCATCCCTTTCTGATGAGTTTAATGACGGCCTGTAGTTCGCTGTGGGCTGTTGTTGCCGTTCTGATGCTCTCCATTCTAGTTGGAGATGCGAGGATGCCCTGTATCACTGTGGCTACGTAGCATGCCACATCGTCCTGAGTGCGTTTGTGGGCTACGAGACAGGGCGTAAACAACTACATATTCTGCTACAGGTTTGCACCTCATGAGTCTCATCAGTAAGCGCTGACATCTCAATGGTACATTATCCAGGTTTCTGTTGTTGACAGCTGTTCTAGTGGTTTGTGGTCGGTCTCAAACCTGAACTGATCCAAGCTGCATAGATATATGTTGAACTTTTCACTGACCCATATGCCAGGCAGACACTCTTTCTCCATCTGGCATAGTGTGTTTCGGCTTCGGTGAGACGCATGGAGCAGTAGGCCACCTGCTTCCATGTTTCATGGAGATGGAGCAGTACACTCCCCAGGCCGCAGGTACTGGCATCGGCGGACACGCAGTTGTGGGCTTGAACAACATGGTAGAAGGAAAGAACTGGCGCCATGGTCAGTATCTCCTTAATGTTGTCAAAGGCTGACTGCTGTGAGTGGCTCCAGCTGTTCTTGCTTTTCAAAAGCTCGTACAGTGGTTGACCTATTGTGGACAGGCTTGGAACGTACCTCCCCAGTTGATTCACCATGCCCAGCTCTTTTTAGCTCCTGGACATTTCCTGGTGGAGCCAGCTGTTGAATGGCCTCAACTTTGTCAGGGTCGGGTCGGGATGCCCCAGAGAGCGCAGTAGGTAGATCTCATCCGAGAGAGGTAGGATATACCGCTCTCCTTTGACTGACTCGTTGACCCCATTTTTGTAATATTGGGAACGGCACACGGCGTGCAGTATGAACAGTGTATGGTTGAGCACAGTCCTTCAAATGTATTCTGACTGCTTCAGTTTTTAGTGTACCATGCGCACTGTAAGCTTGCTGGCGTCCACTCGTGGTGTGCATCACTTCATCAAGTTAATTCTCACTGACAGGGACCGGCTGAGTAGATTGTTGACACTTGTTGACATATGCTTTGAATGGGTAATTCTTCCCATGTGTTGACACACATTTCTTTGTTGGGTGGGTTTAGTACGCATGGCTCCTTGGCGTGAGTCCAAAAACAAACTAACAAACACAAAATCTTCCAGTTGGATATGCCAATCCTTTTTATTGGTCAACATAATAAAGACTTTACACCTGATTCCTGCCTCAGTATACAACTTTCTGACCATCTGCCATGGTCTGCCATAGTCAAAAACCATCCTTGTGAGCAACACCTGCTGCTAATCAACATTATTTAAATAATCTTTGGCTCCCTGGGTTTACAGCGCCACCCAGTGGTCAGCCCAATAAACAAAACACCAAAAATGGCTCCAACAGTAGACAAAGGCAAAGACACAACAGCTCACCTCCTGGGCTGTACAATGGAGTGTCAGCAGGTTCCAGTGCTCTGACTGGGGTCAGTGTGTGGAATGCACTTAGCAATAAGTAAAGTCTTTTACCTGCTTTTTGTAACATAACAATAAGTAAGATCTTTTACCTGCTTTTTGTAACATAACAATGAGTAAGGTCTTTTACCTGCTTTTTGTAACATAACAATAAGTAAGATCTTTTACCTGCTTTTTGTAACATAACAATGAGTAAGGTCTTTTTACCTGCTCTTTTGTAATGTTAACAGACAAAGAGTAAGGTATTTTACCTGCTTTTTGTAAAGTGTCTTGAGATAACACTTGTTATGAGTTGACGCTATACAAATAAATTGAATTGAATTGAATGGAATTGAATGCATCCTCACTTAAAGGGATGCTTCACCCGTTGAAACATGAATCTGTATTGACATTGGGTCATATATGTAGTAGAAATGTGAAATAAATTTTGAAGTTGGTGCCTTCTTGACTGTGAAAAGGCAGAAAGTGTCTTTTTGGCTCATGTTGATGAAAGACACCAAATCCCAGAATGCACAGCACTGCAGGCCACTCCCACTAAGGTCCTCTAGTTCAGAATCAGAAATACTTTATTAATCCCAGAGGAAAATTCGATCGTTACAGTTTCTCCAAAATAGCAGTAGAAATATATTAATAAAAACATTTACAGAGATATTTACTTCAACACATAAGGCCGTTTCCTCAAATGATTCTGAGATTTCGTCCAGAATTGATCTTGGAAATTCCTGGCAGAAAACAGACTCTATGACTGTGTCCATAGGCAAACAGTGAGAGCACCGAAACTACCAGTCCGCCCCATCCATCTCGCCGCTATATTTATATTTTTTCGCCATTATCAGCTTTCTCCATAGAGCCTGTTAGCATAGCTTCCAAGCAATATGGCGGACGTTACGTTTTGATTCTGGGAGTGAGTTCCCACCCAATGATCTGTGATTGGTCTGTAGCTTCAGTGGTCGAAAAACATGAAGAACTAGTGTTGTAGTTTCACCCCGCTAACCGTAACAGCTTTCAGTGATGCAATATGACGATATTTGCGTCATCGGAAGCTCCTTTTTCAGACAAAGATTTCCCATCTCAGGGGAAAATGAGGGCGGGATGCACGACCATTCAAAAATACTACCAGGTTTCTAATGATACAAAGATTAATGTGAATGGGCAAAGTATCCCTTTAAGACGTTGACATCACCTCCTGTGTCGATTTTAAATTCCATTGGGATGGAATCAACCTGTAGTTGCACAGTCCACTGCCCAGTCTCTGTGACCTCATTCACTGACCTGTTGCTGTTGCGACACACCCTGGCCCAGTGTTCCATTTAATGGCAGTTGTGGCATGTAGCTTTAACTGCAGGGCACCCTTCATCTCTGACAATCTGGGCTTTCCCAAATTTCTTTTAACGGACTGTATAGTCAGTGCAAGCGTTAGATCCACCATCAGCTGCAGCTTGCGCGAGAGCTCCTTATCTCACATCCCGACGACAATAAGGTTGCAGATATTTTCCTCTCAGTTGGCAACAAACTAACAGTGCTCTGATCGATCATACAGGGCTCGGATAAAACATTTCTACCCTGGCCTGGTGGGAACACGCCCTCCCGTGGATAATATTCTTCCTTGGGAACTTTCTCACCACAAAGTTGTTTCTATGTCCGTCTTCAGCAAAAGTGAACCATTTATATATGTATATTTAATACAGCTCCCCTGCACTTTTCCATTGTCTTTGTCAAGCTTGCCTGTACCGCTCAAAGCATTGTCTCCAGTTGAGCCATTCAGTCGGCTTGTCAAAGGCAAAATTCGCTGGGGGATTAAACTTCGCCATTCCGTGGCCTACCCTCCTTTTTAGTTAATTTTCGTGACTCACGGGCCACTTTTGACACCGTGTAGTATGATCTAGGGTTTCAATGATCAACACACGGCCTCTTCAGGTGAGGAAATAACACAGGACCAAAGCATGTTCTGTCTGTAGTATCATCCAGCAGTCTAGTGCTGTAAACATAACGCTGTTGTAACAAGTCGTATAACAGTCTTTAATTTGGAATACTGTACTATCTACATGTATATGTGACTTTGCTTTTTCATGCTCACTTTACTGTGACAGGATCGTCTGATCTGATTTTCTGAGCCCGACACAGAAGAATGGCCACTGCCTCGATTTCTTGGGACCATGATGAGAACTTGGACAGACGGTCAGCTGTGGACATTGTTTGCAGCGTTTGGACTTTTCTGACTTCTGGATCTCCTGTTTAAGTTGAGAGCTACGTCCTCTTGTGTAGGTTTTTCCTATTCACATAGGAACAAGGGAATATTGAACCAGTTGGCTGTGAGTAGCTCATACACAGTCTGTCCCTGAGATGCACCATCTGCTGGATTTGTTTGTAGGAACGTTGGAATAGAAAAGTTGGAATTTGTTCACCTCTTGATAGTTTTAATAACAAGCATATAACTGAATGTGACACGTATGACCTATTTGCTGTTTTAGATAGATAGATAGAACTTTATTGTCAGACATAGTCAAAAATTTGTCTTGCATTTCAGCAAGCATTTGCGGCACAAAAAATAAGCAAAAAAAAAAAGAAAAGAAACAAAGATACAAATGGAGCTGCGCTGCATGATTGAAGCTTGTTTGAACTTCGTCTACCAAGTGGCAATGACTTGTTCAAGTTTTTCTGTTTTAGATGCATCATTCAATGTGGCTGGAAGCCTGCACAACATGTTGCAGTCTGTATCACTGCCCTGTGTGACCTAAATAAACCCACATGACTATCAAAGATGCAGATTCATCTGAACGTTCATGGCTAAAATAGCTTTCTATTTAAAGGAAAGTATACTGGTGTGTGCCTACATACAATATATTTGTGTGTGTATTATTAATTGATAGTCACTGCCTTTTTTTGCTTGTTTACCTATATGCCAATAATAATCATACTTATAAAGCACATCAAAAATCACAAGTTTACAAAGTGCTTTGAAAACTAAGAAAAGTAAATCAAACAAACAGGTAACTTAAAAAGTAACAAGCAGATCAGTCTCAATCTCCCTTCCTATTTTGTCTTTAAATTAAACTATTGTAGTTAATTCAAGGGGAGTTTTCCATGTTAACCCCTGTGTGGTTAATGTAAAGACTGCCACTCCTTGAGATATAGTAAATGGACCTGAGTTTATATAGTGCTTTTCTAGTCTTCAGACTACTCAAAGCACTTTTACACCACATGTCACATGCACCCATTCATACACTGATGGTAGTGATCACTATGTAGCATCATCCATCAGAAGTAACAAATGCCATTCATACACTACCACTGAAGCAGTGGGAGCAATTCAGGGTTAAGTGTCTTGCCCAAGGACACATTGGACATGTTGCCCAGATGGGGACTGAACCCTTGACCTTCTGGTTGAGAGGCAACGACTCTACCAACTGTTCCACAGCCTCCTGGCTGTTGCACCTTAATGATTTAAAGCCTCAACTTTTGATGTTTTAAATTTCAGCCTCGGTACTGTCGTCAACTTTGTAGGAGAAACATGAGCCTTTCTTGTCACTAGTGTAAAACACTAATTTTAATTACTATAAGTAAGCTAATTGAACCCCTAGCTGGTGTGAACATTCAAACAGATTGTTCTGCTTTCTCTCAATTCGCCTCAGTATTCATCTCAAAACTCCAAAGGTTGAATTAGGCTACTTCACTTGTAACAGGAAGTAAAAGATGTTGATTCGTTGAGTAAAGTAACTATTACTGTAATAAACTGCTTTTATTTCTTGGTCTTGCAATGCTTTGGTTAAAGTTTGTCTTTTTGTGAAACCAAGCAGGCTTAAAACATTTTTACCTTGCTTGGTAAAAAATTGTAGTACTCGGAAGATGAAATGGTGAAGACTTGGCCTAACAGCAAGCATTGTGCCTTACCACATGATAAAATAATTTTGCGTCCAACTAAAGGTAGAATTCCATGAGCCTCAGTTCATGTTTCTTTGACTTTTTCATCTAACGGCACCTGCTAACAATCCAGTTCTTACATGTGCCTCTAGGTGTCAGTATATACTTTTACAAGCTCTAACCAGCCTGATGAATTCTCTTCACTAACACATTTAGAACACTCAATTATAAACAAATTTGATATTTGTATAATAAAGAATTTCAAACATTTTGCAGGTGCTTTTTAAAAGCTTTTTGGCAGGGTGCTTGAGCCTAAACAAGTCAGATATTAAAGAATGACACAGCTTGTATGCATAACATATGGTTTGGTTGTACAGCTCCTGAGTACAGGATGTTCAAATATGATAAGCAACACCCATATTTGAAATAAGTATTGCTGTATTATTGCCTGCGGTAACAAGGCAATTCATTTACTAGTTGAAGCCTTAAATGATGTAAGAACATTTCTTTATGTAATGTATTGACTGTAATAGAATATACATTACTATATGGATCATGGAAATAAACATAGCTAAAGGTGGACACATAACAACTGCTGTTTGCACTTTTGCGTTGTCTTTATTTTGTAACATTTGAGGTTTTTTCTTGGATGAGATGTAATCCTTTGTAATCATCATTAAATACTGCACACTGGTTCTTTAACACAATACGAACCCCCTTCATCCCTAGATCCCTAAATTAATTTTGACATTCTATACCTAGTGAATAGGCATCAGAATTTATATTTCTGCACCCTGAGATTTTACTCAGACATTTGCTTTGACAACAAAGTATTCAATGCGTTATAGTCAAAGACATCACGTGGCTTTATAAAACATTCAGCTTTAACAGAAAGTTTCCCAACTAAATGTTTGTTTTGAAGGATGGTATTCTTTCACATACTGGGCCTGAATCTATCTTTACTTTTAAGAGAGATTTTGGACAATTACATTTTCATATTCGCAATAATCTTTTTTTTTATTGCATAATTCTACATATTTCTATTCACATCCACTATTGTGGTCTGAATAGCATATTTTATTTATTTTAAGATTATCATTTATAATGATGTACTGTAATGTTCTTAAGACACAAGGCAGAACATTTGTATCATTCAAACTAAAACATACAACAAACAAACAAGTAAATAAAATAGGATACCAGCTGGACTGTATTAATAATATTTATTCACTACATTTTTCAGTGTTACTTTTTCCTATTTGATTTTAACCTATAACACTAAGAAGATGAATCTTATATTTACACATAGTTTTACAATCGGCAATATATTACATGTCATTATTCACACACAGAGCCAATATCACACTAGGTGTGCCACTCACCAACCTTGGCTGGATAGAGGATGTGTATTTCATTTAAATCTAGTTTTCAGGTGATTGCACAATATCACTGCTTCTCCAAAAAGAGGATAAAGTTAAGACTATGCTCTTCCAGCCTGGAATTGTCTCAGGGAAAAAGTAAAACAAATATTTTCAATACAAATTAACAAGTGGACTGATATTTCATAATTTGACCCCCCCCCCATCAACTGTATTCATAAATCGGTGCGTGTATGTGTGTTTATGTGTGTGTTGCAGCTGGACTTAACCAAATGACCATAGCTCAGTCCCAAAGTATATAAATAAATGTTACTAAGATGTTCTATTGTGTAAATTTATGGAATGAAATCAGTAACCCAAAAGTGCAGCAGCTTGGCTTGTATTTATTGCTCATTTTACCAAAGTATTTGTTGAGATTAAGGGGAATTTAGATCACTTATGATATAAGTTTAAAACAACAAGCTACATAAATGAGCTGAAAAGGCTTGAAAGCTTTCTTTTTTATATATGACTGGATCTTACACCGACAAGGAAACTGCATGAAGACATACATGAAACTATCCCGTCATACAAAGAGTTTCATCAGAGAAGTCATCTGGACACAATCCATCATCATCATGGGATTATTTTAGTTCAACATGGAGCTGTTAGCACATACAATTGTTAAATAAGACTTTAAATCAAAGAAGAAGCACAAATATAAAGAAAAGTCCTTTAAAAACACTGTGTGGGGGGGCAGTCGCTTGGTCTGTAAGGACTTGGGTTGAGAACTGGAGGGTTCAAGTCCCGGTATGGACCACAGGATGGAGGTTGGTCTGGTTGCTGGAGAGGAGCCGGGTCACTTCCCGAGGACTGCTGAGGTGTGTGCACTGGGAGCGCATAGCAGTCGTGTGTGAGAAACATGTCTCAATAACAAAGTGGGAAACAAAACTTTCCTCTCAGGCATTAGTAAAGTATTTAAAAATATAACTTCTGGATGTACCACAAAAGATTGCTGCATTAGATACTTTATAATGGCTACAAGAAATGATTATTGTCCATTTAGATGCACAATAATGAATGAGGATTAATCAATTGAAAACACACTGTTTTACTATGGTTAGGTTTGGTTAAAATATAAAGACTGTCAGTCAAATACAATAAAAGACTTTGTAACACATTGCTGTGTACTGTAACAAGGGAAAAGTCTAATCAAAATTAAGACACGAGTTGACAAATATGGTTCAGTCAGACATCTGATACATTTTCTTCAATTCAAAATCCAGCCCACTCGTTTAGTTACAACCCTCAGCCGACAAGAAACAACCTTGAATCCACTTCTCTTTAAAGCAGCAATTATTTGACATGAGTCTCAAACAACTGCAAGGATAAACACAGTAAAAACTTTGACAATCACTTGAACTTCAGGGCTAAATCAAAGGGACGGTAGCTTTCTGTTATGAAAAGTATTCAGGAGCTTTTCCCATCAAAGTCAATGCTTTGCAAATTCTCCAATATTCATTGTGTGTGCTGATAAAACTTTCAATTGATGCACTGTGTGAGAAATAAGACAGCAATTGATCTTAACAAAGATAAGTAAAGCATAATATAATATATGCAATGTATTGCAGCTCTCTTAGCTTCCTCCACCATAATAATATCTTGGTTTTCCTCCCTCAGATGTTCTTCCAGACTTTTAAACATGTCACTTTTACTATTGACAATAAAACATGCATTTATGTAAGAATCCTTGCTTGCTTCTGTCTAACCATGCAGTATGGATACATTGAAATGAAAGTACATTATGCTTCTGGAAAAAATACAAATAAAAAAGAAACCAAAATAATCACACTGAGCCAGCTGTGACAAAAATATTTGAACCTACTTTTTTGCAGGACATTTGACTTTTTTCTTTAAAAAATACTTCCAACCACACCTTAGGAAAAATATATCCAATAAGTAGACGATCAAACCCCACGTAGTGCTTTTGTCCACTGAGGGTCCACTCCTATAAAGAATTGGCATTAAATTAACTGTGCACTTTAAAACAGCAGTTTGTTTTAAGATAAATAGTTTAAGACATGTCCAAAGATAGAGTTTAAAGGGTCAGCTGTAGGCATCGTTCCATTTTCTGGTTTTCATCAGTGGATTTCAAAAAGTAGAGCTTTTAAGTTTAGTGACTCAGACTTCAGACCAGTGAACCGGCTCGGCTCTGGGCAGGCACCATGACAGGCACCGCCCCCATCCGCTCCAGGGTGGCTTGGCTCACAGCGAAGGAGTGTGTGTGTTGCCCATGAGGGGAAGGTACCACAGGTTTAAGACTCACAGAGCCATTGCTACGCACCATGGCAGGAGGTGAAGGGGCGGAGTTTGTAGTGACAACCAAAGTCTTTGGAGGTGGTAACGTGTGGCTGCCATTTGCAAATGCTGGCATTGTTGCTGTTGTGGGTTGCATGTGGCGGGCTGGTGGGGCTGAACCTGCTGCTGTGACCACTGTACTCTGGATATGTCCTGTGTTTTCTCCATGCGCTTGTTGTCCAGTCGTGGTGAAGTTATGGCGAGTGTCTCCATTGTAGCGTGTGTAGGAGTTGGTGTCATAGTTGGGTTTGGGGCTGTGCCAGTAGCGGCTGTTGTATGTGTTGGTAGATGTCAGAGTGTCATTTTCTGAAGATGAGGCGTCGGCATGGAAAGCCTTTACTGAGGATGACCTTTTGGGAGGGAGGTCATCTTCTCTGAAAAGGAGATAAAAGTTTGTATAATGAAGATATTATAAGAAAAGACTGAAAGTAAGTTGATGATATTTAGCACAAATCTTTTTTTTGACAGATTAAAAATCGAGAGCTTCTCTATGTAGCTCTGTTGTAACACAGTGGGTATGTCATCCAAACTTTGCTGGCATCAAAATGAAAATGGCCATATCATTTAAAAAAAACAATACATTTCTCAGTTTCAATATTTGGCATGTTGTATTTGTGCTATTTTCAAGTAAATATGGGGTTTCAATATTTTGAAAATGATCATATTCTTTTTCTTAGATGTATTATTGGGCTTCTTGTGCCTTTATTGGAGAGAAAGGACACTTAATACAGTCAAAAACGGGGAAAGAGAGAAGGGTATGGCATGTGAGGAAGTAGCCACAGGCAGCCCGCTTTAAGGGCTACAGCCTCTGTACCAGCGCCCTCATAATCTGTTTTATGCTGCTTGTCCACAGCATCACCACTATTTTGGAATCAAAGTTGTGCAGTGAAAGGGAACAATAAGAGTAATGGGGTAATTATGTAGGTGTAGGTATGTTACAGCTTCATATCATTAAAAGAACTATTTAACTCAATGAATATAAAAGATAAATCATTGTTCTGAAATGTGAGGCTTTGGGCGATTAAAGTAGTTCCTTATATTGGGCTCAATGACAAATAAAAGGCAAACCTGATCTCATTTGGGATCTCCTCCTCCTCATATTTGTTCTTGTTCTTCCAGTAGAAGAGTGTGACCACCACTAACAGGGAACAGATGATGACAGCTAGGACTCCTGTTGCAATGGTGCCTGCTATAAGTCCCACACTCTGAGGCTGGGCTGCAGGGCAGAGGAATGTGAGGAACAAGTGTCACAAACATTTTACAAATAAATGACAGTATGTTGAAGAGAGAGCTTGTTTTGATTTTGGCTCATGCGTCATCATGCAATTTACCTTAAGTTACTATAAGACTTTAAATGAAATACAGTTTGACCCTAAACTACGAGATGACTACTGTTACAATAATACATTCAAAGTACCTTTCTATATGTGAAATTACAATTTGAATCAGTTTAATACTTGAGTAAACTACATTAAAAAGACTGAAACAGATATACACTCTTTTGGCTCTTCCTGCTGAGTGACAGAAGTACTCAGTAGTTAATGATGTCATTCTAATGTCTGATTTCATTTGGACTCTAAAAATCATACTGTCACACATTGTCATGGTACAGTCAGGCCTGTAAAGCTGTATTACTAAAAACTACCCTCTGCCTCTATTACTGTCAAAAGTAAATGTTCAGAGTGCTGTAATATAGTAGAGCATATTCCTTCTTGTTTAGTAGTAGTGTATCCTCCTCCCACAGCAGTTATCTTAAACTTACATTTACTCTTCTATACATTTAAGTGTTTCTAAGTATACAGGTGAAATACTAGGTACTTTCATTGCATGCATTACAGGAAAGCATTTCAACAGTCACACACTATTGACCTGCTAAATGTTCGTCTGACGCTCTGACCACCAACACTCTGTCTGGTGTCTCCTTTGTCATATCTGTCGTTTTCATTTCACTATGTTTACGCAGCCTAGAAAAAAATACCATATAGGCCAAAGTTATCTATTTGATAATAATAAATTTGATAATTGTTTTTCATATTAAATGAGTGTGCTCCTGAGATTGAAATGTTTTCCATCTATATATATATACACACACACACACACACACACATATGTAAATCACTAGACATTCATGGCCAACAACTTACGGGCTACAACCTGCAGGTTGAGCAAACAGTTGCTCTTGCCGATTGCATTGCTGGAGGTACATTGGTAGAGTCCTGATGTGCTGGTGCTGACATTTCTCAGCGTGACAGTGCCTTGCATCTGATCTGATGAACACACAGTGAGCCACATGGTAAGGAAGGTGATTAAAGCACAAGCCCAATACACATATGGCAAAATGTGGCTTTTATGCCTTTAATGGAGAGACAGGACAGTGAATAGAGTCAGAAATCAGGGAGAGAGAGAGAGAGAGAGGGGAATGAAATGCGGAAAAGGAACCACAGGTTGGATTGGAACCCGGGCTTCCTACTTCAAGGACTTTAGCCTCTGAACATTGTGAACATTAGGCGTTCAGACTTACTACTCTGTGTTCTTTAAAATAAAGTCAAAATCATTCAGTTTTTATGTAATCATATTTGTGTGATAATATATAAAAAATCAACTAAACATACTGAACTCTATAATTCATGTGAAAATAAGTTCAATGGAAGAATAGTTGAGTCAGCTATCACATGATGAGTTGTGTTGGGAGCCTAATGGATTCATTAAAAGGCGTCAACATTTCATGATTTACAGGAAGAGATCCACATTTTCACCTCTGTTCCTGACAATGACACTTAAACTAAACCGATATAAAAAGAGGGTGGCTTAAAAATCCAAGATTGCATTTTGGTTTGAATCAAATGTTAAAAAAACAGAAGCAGAAAAATGTAAAACAGAGAACCAATACAAATGACTCTTCCAATGTGAAAGATTTGATTGGTCAAAAAGGTGGGTAGAAGGGGAAACACGTAACCGTTAAACAATATTGAGGATTTCCTGTTTTTCCCAAATGCAACTTAAATTTTGGTGAGAGACATGCAGCCATGTAAACAATAGATAGACACTCATGTTAGGCTCTTTAGAACCCTGAATTTTTGTTCCTTTTGAATTGCCATTGTAGCAGCTGTTTCTTCAAGTAAAAGTAGTGCTGTCACTCAAAAGGTAGCCATAGATTGTAAATCACAATTCTGAAGTTCTTGAAGACGCTTTGCCGCTTTGCTCTTAAACGTGAAAGCTAAAAGCCTCTGAAGGACCTTGGCAAAAAGTGGATTTTGTACTGACAGAAAGGTATCAACACTCTGGCATTTTTGGGTTGTTTGGCTGACATTACCAAAGGGTTTTCTGTGCTACTACAAGTGAACTGACTGAAATAGGCAACCTGTTTTGGATTTCTCAATTATGTGGAAACAGGGTAGCTGGGCAGTCTAAGTGTTAAAAGAGTGTATCATGCAAGGAATATTATCAAGTTGTAATAAGCTAACAGTTTTTTTTTGCACTGCTTCATATAGAGGGATTCAATTTCATGTTAATTTAGCAGGTGCATATGTATAAACTTGTAATCTCAACACTAGAGTGTGGGTGAGATTTGCTTTTGAAAAATGTATTTTTAACTAATTTAAGAATGTGTTAGAGAACATTTTGTAAAAGATTATATCATAACATTATTTTGCAAAAACTAAAAATGCCCTCAGCAGGATCATGGGGTCGGGGGTCGGGCAGTAGTTGAGGCCTGGCACATGACAGGTGGCGGTGATGGAGCTGTTTAGTCTGAGCTATGTGTGTCAGATTTACCAGCAAAGGTGGGGCAAAAAGGTACTCCGATGGCCAGCTTGTTTGTAATACCTTGCATGGCGTTGTGCGGCAGTTTTGGCAGCGCATCCAGCTTCTCCCACGAGTAGGACGGTGTGGGAATTCCTTCTTCTGAACTGCAGATCAGCATGATGTCACTGCCTACATCCAGCGTGCCCTGGATTCGACACGATGGCATTGAGGGCGGCACTGGCAGAAGAGGAGGGTGTAAGCAGTGATGTGTTTACAAAGCAAATCAAATGTTTTCCTACTGCAGAGCAAATATCACTTTTATGGAATCCCATAAATCCAACTATACATGCATGGAAATTTCCTCTTAGATTTAGAGATTCTACCTTTTACATTTTTGTCATGATTGACAATTATTTTGACTCCGACAGAATTGATTGCCATTACCAACTAAAATGTGGTTGAACAACCAACATCGAAGGTTAAAAAATGTAAATAGTGAAAACTGAATAGAAACAGATTGACATGAAGCAGTTCTTGCAGACATAAAAGCCTTTTTCCCATAAACCTTAACTAACAATTCAATTTAACTGATTGCAAAAAAAGCATCTACTAGTCAGAACTGAACCAAGCACCAAAAAGTGTATCGCAATAGATGATCTTCTTTTAGATGAGAAACTGTTCTTGTCTAATTTCTTTAAATCATAAAACAATACTCTGTAGTGACCTGCAGTTGGTTACCTAGCACAGTGAGCCCGATGACGCCAATGTTGCGCCCCCCTCTGTCTGGGAGGTTGTTGACGAGGCACTGATACGTCCCAGTGTCAGACAGCTGGGTGTTGTTGATGAAGATGGAGGCACTTGTACTTGGCATGGTGGCCACAAAGCCCACACGACCATTGAGATGGTTGGCGAGGCTGAACACCTGGCCGCCCTGGTAAATGATCACCTGGATGGGGAAAAGGCCGACAGACACATTAAAATCAAACAGCGTATCTTGTCAAAGTATTGTAACATATGAGGCCCCTTTCCAGCACGGATCTCCCTTTTTGTGCTATTTTCTGTGTTTTTTGTTTGTGTTTTTTTTGGATACTTATGCAAACCGCTGCTACAGCTTCCAGGACTTACTTGGTATTGGTTTTCGGCACAAGTTACCTATCACAGCTGACTTTTTCATTGCACTTAGAATATACAACGTTGCGACAGGTACCCCGTGGCTTGTTATCGGGGACAGCAGGCCTCCTGCTGAAACTCAAGCCTCCTCTACACTTGAGAAATACACTTGATCATGTTTATTCCAACATCAAACAGACATACAGAGCCACACTTCTCCCTCACCTAGGCCAGTCAGACCACCTTTCTCTACTCCTTCCCCCCTACACCCCTCTCAGGAGGACACCCCTTACAAAGACTGTCACAACTTCAGGATGCACTTTCTCAGCTAGCGGACTGCTTTGTAAACACCCAGTAAGATGTATTTGAACATCAAGACCTGGTTGAACACACAGAGACAGTACTGACTTACTTCAAGTACTGCATTGGAAATGTCACTGTTGAAAAATGCATCCAGGTTTTGTCCACCCAGAGACGCTGGATGACCAGCCAGGTCAGAATGCAGCTCTGCCTTCAGGTCAGGTGATAGAGTGCTTTAGAGCGCTGCTAGAGCCGACCTGAAGAGAGACATTAAGGATGCTAAGGCGGTCTACAAAAGGAGGATAGAAGACCACCTCAAGTAACAACAGGTGTGGCAAGGTATACAGTACATCACAAACTTCAGGGACTACAACATCACACCTGGCAACTGCTTCTCTGCGTGGTTTGAGACAACCCAGCACCACACAGCCTCCACCAACCCATAGCACCCTCACTGTACAGGAGCACAAACAGCTGGAGTGCAGACCAGCTTTCACAAGTCTTCACCAGCATCTTAAACCACTTCCTGTCACAAGCCACCATCCCATCCTGCCTGAAATCAGCCACAATCATCCGCGTGCCCAAGAATTCATCCACAGACAGCCTCAACGACTACCTTCCAGTCGCTCTTACACGGGTCGTTATGAAGTGCTTTGAGAGGCTGGTTTTACACCACATCAAAGCCAGCCTTCCTCAGACCTTCAACCCACACCAGTTTGCTTATAGAGCAAACAGATCCACGAGGACCGCCTAGCCATGGCTCTCCACACTGCACTGAGCCACCTGGAACATCAGGATGTAAGGTTACTTTTCATCGACTAAAACTGAGCCTTCAACACAATCATCCCGGACATTCTGCTTACAAAACTGTATGACTTAAGCCTCCACTCATACACCTGCTCATGGATAAAAGACTTCCTCACAAACTGTCCCCAGACTGTTTGTCTCCTCCACCTGGACACTCTGCACCAGCTCTCGACAGGAGTGTGTGCTGAGCCCACTCCCTTTACACATATGACTGTAGAGACACACATATATATTACCTGCTGTAAATACTCTCTACAAACACACTGCACATCTTAACTGAATGCAAGTTGTTTGTTGTAGGTAGCTGTGTGTGCACTTTAAGGTGAAGCTTTATATATATAGTCATATAATGTATAATGACAATAAAGGCATTCTATTCTATATGGCGCCAGTCTTTCTAACCGTAGAACTTGATAAGGTCTTTCATTGTATCAGTGCACTTCTCTTAACTGGCTTGTTAAAATGTCTCTCACTAGAGGGAGACATTGTTCTACTAAGAGGCTGGAAAAGCTTGACAATTGGCAGAGAAAGAAAAGGAGCAGTCAGGCTTTTATTTCCAGAGAAATTAACAAAAAGACAAACAAAAATCTTTTAACTTAAAATTCAGCAATTCTAGGGTTTAGAGTATGCAAATCAAGTACATTCAGCATTTGGCATTCATTCTCTAATCACTAGCTACTCTATAAAATGTGATGAGGAGTCACTAACTACCCATTAACTAATGGTTAATTAGTAGTTCATTTCTCAATTGTTCCCCAGTAACAATGCAACATTTGTTTACCTTATTGTAAAGTGTTACCTCTAAATTGAAAATATTTGAAACAGAAAACATAAAATCTGCAATATGATGGTCCCAACAAATGCTATGTATTAAATGTTCCTTAAAAGCACTAAATCATTCAAACTTAATGATGATAATATCTACAAAGATAACATACACACATCTAAAGATGAAGGTAGGTTTTTCTCTGGTCAAATTAAAAATGCATAAAATGATTAGTTCTGCCAGGCCACAAGCTTTAACAGCTCAAATGTGAGACAGCTATCACCCATCCTGTGGCCACACCAAAGAAGAAGAGACACACATACACACTGGGCACATACACAAAAGACAGGCACTAACTCACACCCCTCAGCTGGGTCCACACAAAAGATAATAGGGAACACATGTACACATACTACATGCAAATAAATCTGGTACTCACGCACAAAAAAGCTAACTCACACAAAAATGCACACACACATTCACACAACTAATTGAGGGGAATCAGAGGGTCTATTCATTTTGCTGAAAAGAGCCCTCAACCAATGCAGGGAAAAAAGTATCATGTGTATGCCTGTGTGAATGTTTGTGGTGTGTGTGTGTGTGTGTGTGTGTGTGTGTGTGTGTGTGTGTGTGTGTGTGTGTGTGTGTGTGAGTGCATGTGCGTGTGTTTGCATTTCATGAAATGCATTGTTTCACAAAATATTTTGTGTTTCACAAAATGTTTTCACTTTTCTTGAATGTTATGGCATTTCACTAAATGTTTTTGCCTTTCATTTAATGTTTTTGTGTTTCACGTTATGTTTATCATTAAATTATTTTGCATTATATTACATGTTTTTGTGTTTCACTTAAATGTTTTTGCATTTCACAGAATGTTTTTGGTGTTTCATTAAATATGTATGCGTTTCATGCAAGGTTTTTGTGTTTCAAGAAATGTTTAGCGTTTTCCAAATTCTTTTTGTGTGACACAAAATGTTTTTGTTTCATATTTCTGATCTTAGTTTTATTAAATGTTTGAATTGTTATGTTGTAATGTTTTTAAATAGTATTTTTTAATGAGCTATGAACAACACTAATTAATTTAAAGTTCTATAAAAATAGATTTATTAACTTATTTTTTATTATTAAATGTTTCTGTGTTTCACAAAACAATTTTGGGTCACATGTTGATAATTAAGAAATTGATAAATAATTAAATGGAATTGAATAACCTAAAGATTTGGTTTCCATCCATGTGGAATCCATTCATCTGTCCTGTCAACCTAAGTAATCAAACCAACACGCACCCCCACACATGGTCTTTAAGCAGAGAGCCATCTGAGAAGACTTGCTGAAGTAGTAATGTAGTATGCCAGGGTAGGCAAGTGTCAGAGTTCTATTCAGTAATACTTTATGGCTTTCAGTCTCAACTGTAATCATTTATGACATTCTCTTCCGCTAAAATGACCTTCTACGTGTACTGTTGCCCAACACAGCACTTTATTTCATTTAACTTTCAGACAAATCCCCAAAGTCTTGCACACATGCAGCTCGCAGAAATATTTTTTTCACATGTCACTACAAATGGTATGCATCACTGTCCTTATGTTATGTGCTGTTGGAACAATACACAAAGAAATGTACTAGCAGCCAGTTGCAAATCAGCCCAAATAGTTGATTTAGGATGTTCGGGTGGGACATCAGATGTCAAGTGTGGCCCATGGAATGAATATTCATTATCTGTTCAAGTGGTAGATTTAAGATAGATAATAAAATCTTTATAAATCTCCAAAGAAATTGCTGTGCCATGTTGCTCAATTACAGAACAAGAAAGATTAGCACAAAGGAACTTCAAATATAAATATCAAAAGTAATTCAAAGTACACAAAACCTAAAGTGTATTATAAAGTATCAAGTGGATGAGGGTGAAATTCAGAGAAATTGAGTCGTAAAACAAATAAATAGAGGTAAATTAAATTAAGTAACAGAGTAAGCTAAGTATGGCAAGTCAAATCTTTGAAGTCAGATTGTGAATATGTGAAGTGCCAGTTTATGACAATGCAGTGCATTGAGGAGAAAAACATTTCATAAGAAGGATCTGTGTGTAATCTGAGCTTGGTCTGTTTTCTTAACGTAATAAAAGAGACATGTGGAGTTATTAAATTTCACTGATAGTTAACAGAAGTGTAGACAACAGACACTGAGGATATTGTAAGCTAGGCTTCATGATCAGATTATCATCACTGTGCGCTGAGTCTGCATTACAATTTTAAAGTATAATTAATGGATAAAATGAATGCCAGTTATATTTTAAATTCATTTTATTGCATTCTGAAAGGTTAAAAATTGGAAAATTGAATAAAATATGAAGCACAGAATCAAGTGAAGTTTGTAAAACACATTCCAGGATAATGCACACTTACAGCATCAGGTCCCTCTTCAAAACACTCTTATATAACCATGCCCATCACGCTTATAGAACAGAAATTTGTAAAATATTAGGGAGCTAATATTAACTAGTGTCTGTGTTGTACAGAGAAGAAAGGTAAGTAAAGGGGGATCTCTTCTCTATTATATATATATATATATATATGTGTGTGTGTGTGTCTGTGTGTTTGTGCAGGGTTTTAACTGCACTGGAGGCCATAGCACGATAGGTGGGCGCTCTAGTATTGGTGACGTAGACTTTGCTAAGTTAAGCACGTCATCTATCCTGCCTACACTTCCCCTCTGTGGAGGAAAGTTTAATTAAATCTTCTCACAGGTTAACCATCCCAACTCGAACCTATCCCTCTGACACCTCACCTGCAGAAATTCAGCTAAAAACTCCCTACTCTCTTCAGTATTCACTTCACCGCTCACAGAGGGTTGAATATTATATATATATAATATATAATATATATATATATAATATTTTTGTAAGTGGAAAGAGAAAGATGCTGATTTTCATGGTTAAGTAACTATAACTGCGTGGCAACAAATGTAAGTTTAACAATACCATATTACTGGGTATTTGAAAATGTTATAGATTTTTGCTACAATATTAAAAGCAACACATAACCTATTATATATTAGACAATGGTTTGTTTTGAATTTTTTTTTTATTAGGTGCAATAAAGTGACAAACTGGTGATATACAAATCAGGCACAAAAAAAACAAACAGACAAGGTCAGGACAACGGCTCCAAAATACAGTAAAATAAAAAATACAAAAATAAGACAAATAAAGACAGCAAAATAAGACATCAACAGACACACATCATACTACGAACAGAAAAAATACAAAACTATATGAAATACCTAAGAAAGGATACAAAAAGTGAAAGAAGCAATAGAGAGAGAGAGAGAGATAAGGGGAGGGAGAGAAGGTGCTTAGTAAAGGGGACTTGAGAGGTGGAAGAGAGTTGAAGAGTTGAGCAGTGGTATGTGTTTAATATGTTGATGTTAAACAATGTTGTGGTGTGAGAGGTGAGAGTTTGTGTAATGATTATGTTTTAGCGGAAGTTGACTGCAGCCGGGGTTTTGGGGTTGTTTTAAGAAAAAATAAAAGTGTATGAAAATGCAGTCACTTATAAATTGAGTGTGTGTGTGTGTGTGTGTGTGTGTGTGTGTGTGTGTGTGTGTGTGTGTGTGTTTGTGTGTGTTTGTTTGTGTGTGTGTTGGGTGTGATTGGTGCACAGGCAGAAAGAGTTGATGGGTGGGATGTTGTGGGGGTAGTTATGAGTTGAGGTTGTTGATTGTTGGGTTCCAGACAGATTCAAATTCGGCAGTTTGATTTCTGAGTGAGGCAGTTAGTTTTTCCATTGATATATATTCGGTGAGTAAGTTTTTTCAATGTGTAATGTTGATTTTTTTTCTCGACTTGCAGTTCATGAGAACAGTTTTCTTGGCGATGGTTAAAGCTATGAGGAGTATTTTGCTGGATGTGATATTTAAGTTCATGGTAGATATGTCTCCTAGTAGGCAGAGTGTGGGTGAACATGGGATGTGGCAGCTCAAGAGTACAGAAAGGTGGTCAGTGATGTCATGCCAGAATTTTTTTATCGGTGTACAGTCCCATGTGGCGTGTAGGTATCCGTCTGTGGTGTTTTGTGAGCAGTGTGAGCATAATTTAGAATCAGTGAAGCCCATTTTAAACATCCTCTCACTCGTGTAGTGAACTCTGTGAATAATCTTGTATTGTATGAGGTTTGTATTGTTTGATATGAGAATATGTTTCTGCAGATTTGGGTCCAGAAGTCGGCACTGGGGGCTATCTGGAGGTCAGTTTCCCATTTTGTGAAGGGTACGGATATTGTTTGATCAGATTTCAGGATTATTTTGTAGATTTTAGATAATATTTTTTTCCTTTTTTTTTGATATTGATTATGTCTGTGGTTAGTGGTGGAAGTTCAAAGTTGGATGTAATAATATTGATTTTGCTTTTTATAGAGGAATGAATTTGATGATATTCTAAAAAGTGCTGTTCCCCAATGCCAAACTTCTGAATCAAATGAGGGAATGAGGCAAGAGTGTTGTTATGAAAAATGTGCTCGAGGTGTGTGATTCCTTTAGTGAGGCATTTAAAGACTTTAACATTTTTAATTTAAAGACTTTATTACTCTAAGGGCGCGGTCACACTGGCCATCTGTACCGTGCCCAAGCACGCTTCAACCCTAAAGTCCAGTTCGTTTGACCAGTGTGACCGCTCCGTATCGGTACACTTCTTTGGCTTTGGCACACTTCGGAGAGGTGTGCTTCGGTACGGTACACTTCATATTCGAGTACAAGCATGCGGGTACACAACACTGACAGCCTTCATTCAGGAGAAATCCAGAGTGTCATGGCTGTATCTGACTAAAATGACACAATATAAGCCACAAAGTAGCTGTCATGTTCTCTGTGTTGTTCTCCGATGTGCGGCCGCTGACTCGCCTGTGGACTCGGCCGCGCGTCTATTTAATTTTTTACATTTATTTATTGCTGTGTCTGATTAAAATGGCTTAAAATAAGCTGCAAAGTCAGAAAAGTAGCTGTCATGTTCTGTGTTTTTCTCTGATGTACAGACGCAGACTCGACGGCGCGTCTCTTTCTCTCTCTCTCTCTCTCTCTCTCTTTCTCTCTCTCTCTCTCTCTCGTCCACCTGTTTGTAAACTGAGCATGCTTCATAATAACATAAAGCGTGCATGTGTTGTATTACGACGTTATGTACAAGAGGTAATCGTGCTTAGGCACGGTTAGTCCTGGCCAGTATGACTTTGGGCCGTGCCGGCCAGCATGGGAATGGCACAGCGGGGGGGCAATCGTGCTTGAGTACAGCACGGTACAGATGGCCAGTGCGACCGCGCCCTCATCCCTCCAAATTAAGATCCCCCCAAAAGTGCATAAACTGAAAAATTATTTAAAAAATCATAAACTCACTCATACATATTTAAATTCAAGAAATAGGCCATTGGGCAGTATTTTTTATTTTTATACTATTCTCGTTATTTTGACTTTATAGTTTCTTTTAATTCACAATTTAAAAGTACCAACGCCAGTTAAGCTTCTATGAATTAATAACAAATTTCCTCCTATTTTGATTGGCCTAATTGTCCTCACCTTTGTCTTGTTAGTTTTAACTATGTTTGATTACCCAGTCTAGTCTTTGTTTGGACATTTAAGAATGTTTTTGTCTGCTTATTAGCCTTTAGTTTAAATCAATATTTTTGGTTTGGATCCTGCACTTGGGTCCTCTTCTTTGTTTTTTTTTCATCGAACCTGACACTTCTCCACTTCTTCCCTACCATGCCTCCTTCATCCCCTTCTCATCCCCACCGTGTCTCCTTTACTTCATCCCTGCTGTCACAGTCCAGGTTCAACTCACTGTAAAACTCTTGTATTTACTTCCACTGTGCAAAACAACAGCTTTGTGACATGAACCAAAACAAACACAAAACTTGATTTAAGAATGGCTGCCTCGAGGTGCAGGGGTTCATTTGACTCTCTAGCTGGAACAAAAGCTTCAGGAGAAAGCTGTTAGGCCTGGGGCAGTGTGTATTTGTTGGATGGGCTCTCACACACAGAAAACTTCTGAAAGACTACTGATATTTGCAGGAGCTGTATGTGTGAACGCAAACAGCCAATTTGTTCACTCAGAGTTCAGCAGAGTTTCTACTGCCAGCCTCTAGTGATTTAATGAGAACGCAGCAGGATATTACTCAGAGAATTTACCTCGAGCCAGGGGGAGAGGGTGGCCACGTTTGTATCCTGTGACTAATTCGTAAATTGGAATTTCTTATCAATATAAACTCTGAAAGATTTTCAATAGTTGATTAAAACATTTATTTTGAGAGAATTTCAGTTGTGTGTATTAGAGCTCTTCATTTGAGTATGTGAGAACATTTCAGTGGTTTTAGGAGAGCATATTTTTCATTTGTATTTACGAGCGTGTATGTGAGAGCAGTTTTTTAGTAGCGGATATGAGCGCACTACTTGTATGTGTGTGGTTTTCTTTATGTGAATGACTTTGGTTTAATATGTGTATGTGTATCTGCATGGTAGTTCTGAATAATGAACCTAACGGCTCCTCATAGCTGCCTCATTATCAAACTGAAGGAGTGACTATGTACATATACCCATTTGAAAGTGGATAACAAATCTCCAGACCTGATATTATTCATATGTTTTGAAGTCATTCTGATCGACAGGCTGTGGTCAAAAAGTAAATAATTGTTCCAAACAAGGGCACTAAAGAAGGCACACAGGCAGGTGCTCCAGTCCCTTTCTTGTCTATGTGTGTACTTGCCTGTATATGTGTGTGTGTAATGGTTCGTGTGTGTCCATGTGCATGTATGTGTGTGGTGAGAACAGCTGTGAAATAGAGCCCATTGTAGGCGTGAGGTAATTAGTGCAGAAGATGATTGTATTATTTGGACCGCCGATCAGCGTGGGGGTTCAAAGTGAAAGAAGGCAGGTGAGCTTGTACGGCCTGCAGCTGCACGTTAAACAATTCAAATGGAATCACATTAGCACTACAAGGGGGGAGAAACAAATCAGAAGAGGACGAGATGTTGTTTTTAAACTTGATATAAGACAAGCTTAATGGCAACAACTTTAATATAAATCATGTAGGTCTCCCATTTGCTGTAAATCTTTTCAAACAACTTTAATAGACTAAAAAAAGCTACAGGGTGCTCCTATTGTTTGAAGGAAAACTGCTTCCTAATATGTATAAAACAATATATATATATACATTTATATGAATCAAACCAATTTAAGTTAATTCAAATTTATGTTTATTAAGGTATATGGTTTTTTTTCATAGTCATTTATTGTGTCACAAAGACAAATTATGTATCTCACTGGATGGATCCTATAAACTTAAGTAGTTTAGGTGAATTTGGCTCAAAGTTTTTTCTTGACTTTTGACTTTGTAAGCCTTCTTTCAACCTCTGAATTGTTTTAATCAGAGCACAACTTAGTGCTAATCAACCCATGTGTATCAAAATAATGGGAACAATAAATTGAGTGAAAGCCTTAATGAAGCGCACTGTACCTGTTCTGGCTGGTTGGCATTGGAGAGTGGGATCACCATCCAGATGATATTCAGGTTGTTGAGGGCAGCACTTGTGGCAAAGGAGCAGGGCAGGATGGCTGCTTGGCCCCGGGCCACCTGGATACTGCTCTGGGAAACAGTCACATCCAGCGCCTGCACACAAACTGCAAGAGGAAAGCCACCCAAACCATTACCAAAGACCATACCAGTAAAACAAGACCACCAGATAGTGGTAAGAGAAAACACAATATCTTCACATCAAAATTGAAAGACCCAAGAGATATATATTGTTGATCATCTGTTAAGAGTGTCGAAAGACACACTTTAGGATCACCTCCATCAGTGACAAATGTGCCTTTAGTTTGAGAAACAGAAACAGAACAGAAGACACAAACACAGAGGACGTGTACTTGATAAATATAAGTCATTACAATGTTAAATAATGCACCACTTCTTTAAGGTAAGACAGCCCCTTGTCTTTTTAAATCCATAACTTCCATGTATAATAATTTTGGGATGTAGGTCTTTGTTAAGTGGGTAAAGTACACAATACCTTTTACAACCCAACTTAAAAAAAACTTGAACTATCTCTTTAACATTGAATATAAGCACTTATTAAATAAACATGACAAGCAGTATGGTGGTTATTTTTATGTACTCATTTCTGCTTCCTCAATACCCTGTAAGGAACTCACCACCACCACCACAGTCCAACAGAGACAAACATGCACATCTTTATTTTCAGACCAGCCAAATAAATGACAGATCTAAATTAAGTTAGATCTTCCCCACCAGAGTGTATCCATGTCCTAAAACCACAAATGGAGGTAATTAAATCACTATTACTACTACTACTTTGTCATTAAACGGTCAGGGGGAGAATGGCACAGATATGATATCATTGATGATTGAAAAACTATCAATACATAATTTATCTTGTATGTAAGAGTTAAGCAGGATGTCAACTGCAGTGGATGAGCAACTGGCACACCGAAAAAGCATACAAGGACTTAGCATGAGAAAGTTGAAACTGATAAGAAGAAAGAGAAATAAATGCACGGAAAAATAGATTGGATAGAAAGATGGTGGAAGGATTTAGTTGATTAGAAGAAGGCAGAGATTAAAGAGTCGACTCAGGTATAGCTGGTAGTGCATGTAGTGCTATAAGGTCAACCAACAACATGTTATCTCCCTTAATTTAAAACTGCTGTTGATTACTGCATGAGAAAATCAAACACCTCAGAGATTATGGTAATGTGTGTGTGTGTGTGTGTGTGTGTGGGCTTACTTATGTCCTCAATCAAGCAAGGTGCATTTTACATGATTTGGAGAGTGCAACACTTCTGCTTTCTCACTGAAACACACGTCCTCATGGACAGTAATATTCAGATATGAACCTGATTTTATGGAATTGAATATAAAATAGAATTGATTAATCTTAAAACAGGAAGGAAGAAGTATAATCAGTATTAATTAATCCATTCACACAGTGTCTTTTCCACAACTCGGCAGGTGACTGCAGTAGCTATGGATTGAACCCCAGACCTTGTGCTTGAGAGACAATCCACTCTACCACAGAAAAAGAATCAGGAGATGTATTAACAACAGACAAGACCATGAAGTAAATAAAACCTTACTGTTACCTCAGGGAAGAGCCTAATTGAACAGCTCTGATTAGCATCATTCACGCTCCTAGACACTTTGACAGAACAGTACAGATATCAGCACACATACTGTAAAGTGATAACAATATGTTTTATATTATCATAACATTGAATACATTCATTTGCCAATGTACATTACAAATACTGTGCTATAGCAGAGTAATATGCCTGAGTGAAAGAGTAGGATATACACATTCAAAGCCTTAAACTATCTCAGGGTGTCATTACTTCACACTCATTGAGAAGATCAGATCTCACACAGTCATTTACAAAGCTGCTTGTGCAGGTTCTTTCTAAACAAGACAATTGCATATAAATGTTTATGGGAGTGCCTGCTTATGCAGTGAGACATCTGCAGATGTTATTTGATATTGTTAATATATTTCTTATAATATATTTTTAATATTTGTTATAGTCACTTGGATAATAGTGTCTGTCATATATTCCCTGAATATATTAAAACCAAATTATTAATACCTGTCATACATGCAGAACATATGAGGAGCAGCCTGTGTAGTTGAGTCCCTGTATCTGTCTGTTGGTGGAAGTACAGGCATGTGGCTAACATCATGCATCTGATTATCTGCAGGATGTGTGATGTTCTTGTCATGCCTCTCTACGGTTTGCACTTTGATTAGATTCCATATACGCATGAGACCATACTGTGGCTTTGCTAAAAAGGTTAATTTCTTGAGCCCAAATTGCATTAGTGATGACGTTTTATTTTCCACAGCTCCACATTGACTTGCTTGGGGCCATTATTGAAAACAGTTTGACAAATGACCTGAGGGACATACATAAATTGTCTTTCCTTTTGTTGTCTGATTTCTCATAAAACTACTCCCTCCCAGCAATCCTTAATTATATTCTTATCTAGTAGTGAGGTGATCATTGTGATGCAAGGAAGATAAATGACAGACAAGCAGTACAGAAGAGGCCTGACATATACTCCTTTGTATAGCCGTATAAATAACTAGTTGGAGTTGCAACTTTTGCAGAATTATAAATAAAACACAAAGATGTACAGTTGCATCATGCAGGTTGCAGTTCACAATTTGGAGAGAACTACAGACATATGGGCATGATGTATTATGCTTTATTATAAACAGGAATATGAATGGAATATTCCATAAGAAACTCATGACCCCCTTCATTGGATTATTTGGAATCAGGTTTGGAAAAAGCGGTAAAATTATTGTTGTCCATGCAAACATAGCTATACTTTCTCTCACCCTCTTGTTCTCCCTCTTTGAATTTAAACGATAAGTAAGAGCGATTTATTGATCTAACCAAATACTAAAAGTGAACCTACAGCAAGGTAAAAAAAAAAAAAGCAAAAGCCATTTATCAAAAATGTAAAACTAAACAAATTACCACACACAACACCTCTGCCCTTACACAAACTATTTACTGGTCTCTTGCAGTAGACTCAGAGGCTTCATGATGAACTGAGTTTTTTGTACTGCAGATGCTGTGATGCTGCTACTGGCCATTAGAGACCAGGAAAAATCAACAAGCAAGCAGAGACGTGTGTAACCCAGGTGGTATAGTGGTGTACCCAGCTGCTAAATGGCAACTCATCAAGCACCATGCTTAAAGCACGGTTGATGTAAAAATAAACTTACAAGCACATTTAGTATTCAGTTCTCATCCTGAAAACGTATTGAAAAACTACAAACTGCCTTAACAACACATTGTGGGCTACCAAGTGCAACTGTTTAGTTGGCCAATGTGCTGGGCTATTTCTAACCATTGGTACGGTAACTTTGAGTATGTATTCAACATATGAGAATCACATATTTTAATAGTGATGTGATTGTGGTTGACATTTTCCCTTTTGAACTCAGACTGAGAATATATTCTAAGCGAGAAAACAGTTGGTGAGTTGTCCAAAAGAAGAAGTAAATGAAAGCATTTTCTACTTTGCACAGAAAGTAAAAATCCCTGGTTTAAATTAACGGCATGAAATACAGTTCATCTTATCAAAAAAGAGCCGAATCAGCCAAAAAAAGGCTGACGGGGCAGACGGGTAGCAACGGAGCGGAACACACTGTAAAAACTAGCGCAACGACCGCTCACGGACGGTCCAACTAGGACCGACGGCCGATGATCTCTTTGGTGTGTCAGGGCCTGAAGAAGTGCCAACAAATCGTCTCCATGACGAAGTTCAGACAAGATGGAAAAGCTCCTTCTATATGTAAAAACTACAATTCTTACACTTCAGTTGAAAAAACCCGACAGCTGTTGCTTCCTGTTTGTAAGTTGAAGCCAGCACAATGCAATACTTTGTGTAACCTTACACAAACTACCAACAACACCAATAACATTATTAGATATGATATAAAAATATCAGTATCGTTATCTGTACAGTACATATGTTTAGAAATCTGATTGGAACTGAAAAAAGTGGATCAGTGCATCTAGGGTTAATACCCGGTCAGGTTGTCAGTCAATTGTAGGGTTCTTCACTGTTTTTAAAAATAAGTAATATTTCACTTAATAAAATAATCATAAAAATGACATTTTTGCAAATAAAATGTAAGTTTATATTAAGCTGAACGCGTGATCAACCAAACTCGTGTGCACTGAGAAAGCAGAAGGTTAAAGTAGGCCGTTGCCTTGGTGCACAGATAAGCCTTAGCACTGGAAGACTTTAGCTAAAGCAGTCAACAGATGGCTCTGCACATACAGCCCTAGTCTCACACACACACACACACACACACACACACACACACACACACACACACACACACACACACACACACACACACACACACACACACACACACACACACACACACACACACACACACACACACACAAAACATCACGTTCCAACTTTGGGGAAGTACATTAATCGAAAGTACACGGTTCAAATCAAAGCTATTACAACATAACAAACAACAAGAAAAACATTAAAACATGCCAATTAGTTAATGTTGTGTGTGTCATGAAAGAGCTAATGAACCAGACTTCACCCCAGTAAAGAATCAAACTTTGCTCATATCAGCCACCATCTACATTGCAGCTCTCACAATTTCTCTGATCTTTTTTCTTCGGTGACATTCACTGACAAACTTTGCTTTTCACAGCAACAATGCAGGAATGATGAGCAGGGCAACCAAAAATCAGATACTTCTTAGTATATCTTTTTACAATAATGGGTAAAATATAAAATTTAACATTTTGTCTCGCGACCCCCAAGGGGGTCCGGACCCCCACTTTGGGAACCCTGCACTAGATAATAATAAGCCCTGTTTCCACCGAGTGGTCTGAAATGGATCAGTACAGTTTAGGCAAGGTACGGCCCTTAAGCTACCTACAGTAAGGTCACTTTGTCCAATCACCCTTTGTTAGAAAGTCTCTTGTTTAAGTGTTTGTTCAATATTAAAAAAATTGAATGTTTAGAATGTAGAAAGTAGGCAACCGTAGATTACAGAGCGGTCTGATGAAGGACCCTCACTGTAATCCTGTTTTAAGATTTTTTGCTTTTTCTCTTATGTTATTTGTTCATCACACACACACACACACACACACACACACACACACACACACACACAGACACACGCACGCACACACAGACGCGCACACACAGACACACAGACGCACACACACACACACACACACACACACACACACAGACACACAGACGCGCACACACACACACACACAGACACAGACACACACGCGCGCATGCACACACACACACACACACACGCGCATGCACACACACACACACACACACACACACACACACACACACACACACACACACACACACACACACAGCTGATCGCAGCTGAATCTTTCTTACTTACAGTCAAGTGAAGGTGCAGTCAATTTAATCTAACTTTAAATCTGTTTGTCTCTCATGAAATGGCCCATTTTATCAGTGCCCTTCAGGATTACGTCACTGTGAATATACATACATGTATATATATATTATTTAATTCAAATGATCAATCTACGCACACTTATTTATGTAAATACTGTAATTGACATCTTAATTGACTCATCTGTCACATAACTGTATTTTACTTATTATCATTAGTCTTTTCTTATTCTGTTTATTGTTGATATTTAATGTTGTACCTGTACATAAGAGAGCACAGTTCACCCAAGTTAAATTCCTTGTGTGTATAAGCATAACTGGCCAATAAATCTGATTCTGATTTAGATTTTGCTATGTTTTTAAGTGATTAAAAAAGAAATACAAATAGCAAATTGGGTTACATGTGTATACACACAGTGGAAAAACGTTTATGGTTCAAATGAGCAAAATCCACATGATGTCTTATTTCTAAATTCCCATTTTAGCAGCAGAAAATAATATTTTTACAGCCTGGTTAAAAAAAACTATTCGGTATCGATGGCTCCTTTCTTTATGGGTACACGCTGCTAGGGACAGGGGCTAGATGTTTTTTTAATGTAACCTTTAACATTTTATTCAGCCAATGACTTATTCATACATTTCATACACGGGGCGCATGGCAACCACCATCGTTGCACTTGAGGAACCAACGGGAGAGGCTGCGACACATAGGTAGAATCAGTCGCAATCATAAGGTTTGGGGTGTGATCCCTAGCTACTGCAGCCATATGTCATAGATATGATACAGGTACATTCGCATACGTTTTTCTCAACATGCATGGCCCATTTTCACTTTTGAGAACTTAAGCAATAAAAATTGTGCCCTAAAGCCATTTTCACATATGCTATACTGAAGATTTCAGGCAGACTTAAAGAGCCCATATTATGGCCTTTTTGGGGTTCGTATATTTAATCTATGTATCTACTTTTGTACGTTCACAATAGCTAAAGTCCGAAAAAAGTGTCTGTTTTCATGTACTGCTCCTCCTTGCTCCCTCTACACTCTGAGTCCGTCAGCTACGCTCTGTTGAGCCCACACTGTTAGACCGCACGTGGGCCAAGTCTGCTCTGATTGGTCTGCCGATCCGCTCTGTCGTTATTGGTCAGTTGCTCAGCACGGTTCTTGGAAATGTCACGCCTCTTTTACCATATTGGGAATGCAGCCACTGGCTTCGTCCGAGGGGAGCATAAACATTAGCACCTTAGCACTACTGTGCTACCGCAGGCTACGGCATATCGTGGGCGTGCTACAGAAGTTAACGGGCATGCAACATGAGCTGCAGGGCTTGCCACAACGAGCCAATGGGCTTAGATCAGTGATCTCACACTGACAATGACGTCGGACTGACAAATTTTTATGGAGGGGGGCTAGAACCGAGCGTTACATGCAGCTAATGCTACAGCTAACAGGAGGACGTAGGAGAAGCCGCGTTTCCGCAGACTTTGAATTTTTGCAAATAGATGTGCCTAAACATGCACAGGACACTTGGAAAACACACTAAAGAGCATATAAAACCAGAAAAAGAAGAATATGGGACCTTTAAGTTGTCCTGAGTTAACACATGCGCCTCACAGCAGAAGACTATCCCTGTCTGGCAGTAGGGGGGAGATCTCAGGAGTCAAGAAATCATGTAAAAAGAATGACACAGTGGCAGAAGAATAACGTCCAATGCTATAATGAGAATTTTATGTCAACAAAACATACTGGCAGGTAGGAAGCAAAGTGAAGCAGCTTCATACAAAAATGGAGATAACAACAATTGTGTGCATCATGCGCGGTTCTAGGCAGGGGCCAACAGGGGCCAGTGCCCCTGTGACATTGAGCTTGTCCCCCCCTGTGGCCACCCCTCCAAAAGGAAGAGCCCCCCCTAATAACACATACACAGTATTTGACTCTAGAGGTGGGCGATATAGGAAAAATATCATATCACAATTTTTTTGGGGCAAAAACACGATCACGATTTTATCACAAAATTACAAATTTGTAAGTTCCTGACCAGTTCAACCAAACTTATTTCCCTCTATGATGTTTTTAAATGCACAAAAACTGTGCTAACAAGTTTAATCTATTTGAAAAACATCTTTGTAGGAGGTCAGGCGGTCTCTCACCCAGAACATCTTTAGCAACAGAAATCTCTTTCCCTCAATTTGATCAATATTTATAAACAATTTGAAGGTTTTCCTCACCACTTTGAAATTATGATTTAGTTATGTGTCCTCTTTTTATGTTCATCAGGAACATTTTCACTCAGTGATGCATTCATTTAAAAACATGTAGACTTCAAGTTCTTGTGTTTCTGTTCTGTTTCAGCCCTGCAGAGTTCCTACAGCTGTAGCTTCATACAGGCTCTGCAGCCTTTGTTGTTTTTTATGACATCATTGGACTAACTTTAGTTTGGCTTATATATAATCAAACATAATACAGAATGTGTTCATTCTGTGACACATGATCAAAGTAAGTTTTACTGAAAGAAGAGTTTAATTCATAGAGGGGGCGGGACATGGTTGATTGACAGACAGACAGTCACCATGGTTACTTACTCTCACCTGCCTGCTGCACGCATCGTGTAACGTCGTTTAGTGTAATCCCTATAAGTTTGGTTATCACAACAGGTGAGCTTCAGGTGGAGAGGCTTGATAGTAACTTTTAAAAACTGAGAGAGAGCAGAAAACACCGACAGCAACATTTTAAACACCGGGGTTATATCTCTCATCACTGTCTGTCTGAGCTCCGCTCTGTCTGACTCTCTGCAGACTGCTCACATCTCTCCGGCTCGTATAACTGTTTCGTTATCTGAGATGTAAACTTAACTGTGCAAACTAAACTATGCAGATAAGTTAACTGTTTCTCACGCCGTGTCGGTTTGAGAAAATATCAGAACAGTTGCATATAACCAGGATGGAGTTGTTTTTGCGGACTTACTGTTACATCTCGTTTTCGTTTTCATCGCTGCGGAGCAAAAAGGAGAGGGTGAACATAAACTGCAGGATGATAGAATAAACACATTAGCCCGGTTCTATCTCTCTGCTTTGGCAGATCATCAGCAAGTTAAAATCCTTCACGATCTAAGATCGTCATATTGCCCACCACTATTTGACTCATAATCTAGTATTAAATACTGTTACTGAAACAACTATTAGTGCAGTTTTTAGTACAGTCAAAAATAGAAATGAAAAACTTGAAAGGCACATCATTTAAAAAACAATTGACTGTTCCATTTAATGAAGTCAGATTTCATGTATAATATATATATATATATATATATATATATATATATATAAATAATGTAATATAATTATCTGTATATGGCTTTTACTTATAATAATTAATTACACTTTGCAAATATGAAATACAGGTAGTCCTCTTGAACGAGGCCTGAGACCTATGGTTTGTTTTGTTAACACATAACTATTAAAGTGAATCTTAAATCTTAATCACATCACCCCTGTCCTACACCAGCTTCATTGGTTTCAGGTTAAATATATCAACTTCAAAATTCTGCTCGTCATCTTTAAGGCCATCCATAACCTTGCTCCTCTGTACCTCTCTGAACTCCTGCACTTCAACACACTCTCACTCTCAGGTCTTCTTCTTCCATTCAACTCACTGCACCTACCGCCCGCCAGTCCACCATGGGGTCCAGGGCCTTCAGCCGCTCTGCCCCCCACCTCTGGAACTCCCTCCCACCACACAGCTTTTTATTTTTTATTAACTGATGCAGAACAATACAACAAGACGAGTGAGAGACATGACGATATGATGCACCAACGACAAAACAAAGACAAGCAGAGTATCCCTTAATAACATTCTGCAACTTAGTATGTTGAGGGTGTTGTAGGGTCCTGTGTGTGTGCGTGTGTGTGTGTACCTTAATATTAGACAGATTATCATACTTAGAGGTCCATAGCAGCAGGCCGTCCCCACAAACCATCCAGAGGAACCTATGTGGTTGGTAACTTACATATTACATGAACATGTATAGATACCTACATGTACCCTGCCACTATAACTCTGCTAAATGTTGCTCAGTGCTGGGCTTATTATGTTGGGTCTTGTTGGGTCTTAGCATGACCCAGTGGGGTATGCTGAGGCTTCCAGGTGAAAAACCTCACCATGATAGACGGAAACAAAAGGATGAAAAAAAGATGATGTGTCACAGTTATATGCTAATACATGAATTACAAAAGCAGAAGTGTCCTGACTTTGAGATAGCTGCACATTCACGGGCCTCTAGGACCCTTTCCCCTACATGAAGTTCTTTATCATTACAGCCCTAACTAAGGAGGAAAGTGCCCTCTGTTTAAAGGGCTTAGCAGGCCAAATGTCCCAGAGAGATGAAGGAGTTAAGACTGGGATCAGTAATTAGTTGAGACCAAGGGGCAACCTCCGGTCTCGAAAAATGAAGCCTATGCGGAAGTACAAAAAACTGCAGTTCCTCGAGGTTCCTCTTGAGGCTGGCTGCAGAAGCGCCGGAAGTGCCATAAGCCCACAGCCAAAAAAGCCCGTTTTTACCACAGGAATCAACATGTTTACAGCCTGGTTCAAAAAACGAGATGTATCTGAGAAGTTGACGGCCCCTTCTCCTCACACTGTGGGGGGGGTGAATTTTTTTATAACTCATCGGATTTTATTCTATTAAGGAAAACGACTATGCCCATATTTGGTTGTGTCAGATTTGATTGACAGCTCTGCGCGCTGCATCTGTCTGTCAGGTCAGCAGGTCAGGAGGCTAACAGCTTGATCCGTCTGATTTCTCCTCTTTTTTACTTCGTTTGGAGAGTTTGTTTAACACAGATCTGACAACATACATGGCTTGCTGTGCGGTTAACAGACCATCCAACAAGTTGATGCTTCAGTTTTTTTCGGTAAGTGATATAGTAGTGTTATATTTACTGCTTACTCATGTGTTTATATTTACGGACCTAGCTTGTTTAGCGTTAGCTTGTAAACCAGTCGGCTAACTGTGTAGCTCATTATTTACATTATTTACGGTCAATGGTTTAGAGATGTTTGTTGTTAAGATGTTGTTGTTGAAAATAGTGAGTTTGTGTGATGTTAGAAGCTAAAGGTTCATCTCGGTGGTTAACCACAGACTGTAAATATGGTTATCTGACGTTATGATGAATGTTATACTCCACCTAAATGTGGACATTAAAAAACAAACTTTGTGTAGTAATTATCCGTCAGTAACATAAACTGAACTGAACCTAATGTGCTGTGTAGGTTATAGAGGATGACAGTAAAGTTACATGGTTGATGTAGTGTCTTAAGATTTGAGCAAACTGTTAACAAATAAAAAAAACTTCACTTTGTAAGAGCATCTGTAACCATTAAGAACTATATTAATAACCATATTAATTTTCGCTGAACTCATACACAGAATATAGCTGTAGAAATATAAAATATAAATAACATGTGGAATGAAAATAAGATATAAAGCACATAGATATAAAGTATAAGAAATAGTTTGAAGACTACAGCCATGTACTGAGCTCATGTTAATAATAAATGAGTTACTGTATGTTCTGTACTGAAGCACAGAGAGTTGGGACCTGTTAATGATTTAAATAATTCAGATTATATTTGTTTCATGTTAAGATGAAGTACTATCCACAATAAACTGCTTAATTTTTCCTCACAAAATCTGAGACAATTTGATGTGGAATATCATTGTGCAAGTGAGTGAGAGAGCTGAAAACAGCATGATTACAATCATGTTTATCTTCTTAACTTTGAATAGATGTTGATTATCTGAATACTGTACCTTTGTTGTCTGGGTAGTACACTGTTGAATTTATAAATGTGCTCTTACACACAGATGAATACAGAAAAATAGATGAGAACAAAAAAAATGATTTAATGAATAACTGATATTTTCTCTCTTTCTTTGCCATCCTAAAGACCCCTCACTTAAAGTCCATGTTCTCCTGGATCCATGTCACATGCTCAAGCTTCTTCAGAATGACTTTTCAACAGTTGAAGTTCTGCTGAGAGAAGATGTCCAGCAGATAAGACAGCAGTACATCAACGAGCTCCACATGCTTCAGGAGGAGGAGGAGGGTTTGCACCTTGGAAGACTTTATTCATGCTGTTCAAATAAAACTAGATCTCCTCCAAACAACTTGCAATCAAACTATTTTCTTCCCATTTTAAAACCCTTTGTCCAGTTTAGATAGGAGAAGTTGATATTATGTGATATTGATCTGGGAAGACTACATTTCTAAATCATTTTTAACTGTGTTTTTATTCACAAGTTATTGATCTTATTTACTCTCCATGTATCTTGATTTAAGAATGGGGCTGTGTTTAAGGGCAAATTTTTGCAATGACTCTGTTCCATCCCACTTTCAGAAATGAACTACATTAGTATTTATCAAAAGAATAAGAAGTTGTGTAAAAGTAGACTTCCTTCCCTAAGCTATTGAGTTGAGCATTAATCTGAAATGTATACTCATAAGTAGACATAAAGGAGTGCATTTATATAGAAATATTTATTTAATCTGAAAAACAACATTAAAAAAAGTCTGTTTTTACAGCAGAGATTAACATGTTTACAGCTTGGTACAAAACAAACAAATAGGTGTGATTAGCTCATGTCACGATGGACACACACTGTACAGGGGGTGAATGTTTTGATGACTCATCAGTTTTGATTTGATGAAGGATAAGAGTTATTCACATTAAGGTGTGTAGCTGACCAGCTTGACAGGCGGGTGCCGTGTAATGGTTTGTCAAGAGGCTTAAAACCCGTCTCAGCTCTCAGCCTGTGGGTGACATCACTCAGGCCATCCGGGGGAGACCTCCCTCACAGCGAGCTGTTGAAGAGAAGCAACCGAAGTCCACCCCAGAAGAACCAACAAATGCAGATGTTGTTGAGGCTCAGGTTTCTTCCTCTGTCTCTGCAGCTCTCTGGGCACCTCGATGGACCAGTCACCAATAATCCACACTGTGTCTATAGGAGAAATACAAAGGTGTTCAATTAATGCCTCAGACAAGACAAAATGTACAGTTAACTACATGTGACAGCTCAGGCTGTTTTTTTGTTATGAGCCACATCTGCAGGAATAATATTGAACAAGGTAGCTGCAACTCATCATAATAGATGCCAGTCTTAAACACTATTTTTTCTAATACTTAGTTTTTAGTGTGAAGCTGACACTGTCCACAGACTCCATGACTTCACGGGGTTCAATAGAAAACAAATGTCTCATAATAAATACTAAATAATTATTTTTCAATTGTCATGTTCACCTCATCGCTGTTGACATCAGTAAATATAAAACACAGACATTCCTCTTTTTGTCAGAACAGTAACATGAACTGTATGCTTTGTAATATTGATTTCTTCTGGATGTCTCATATTTACAGTCTATGGATAAAACTTTGTTAATGTATTTCTCTGCTAACACTGACAAAGTCTAACTTCTCTAACAAATAACTCATAAACATAATTGTATGTATGTTTAGAAAAGTGTAGTTTTAAGACTTTAATTAAATATTTGTGTTGAATATAATTCGTTTTAACTGTGTTGTAGAAAAGTTAACTTACTGTTTGTAGAGTTTTCTCAGGACGAGCAGGAATAGTTGATGATAGCAGCCTAGCTGTTAGCTATGCTGTCAAGTGGACCGCTAACGTCGAGCTGAATGGGCGGAGCTAAATCCCGCCGGTCCCGCCTTACTGCTGTTGCTAGGTTGATCCGAAGTTAGGTTGAGACTGCAAATCCAATATGGATGCGGCCGTCGATTGGACTCATTTTCTGCCTATGTCACAGACGGGTCAGGGTTCGTCCAGTAATATTTACAGTCTATGGTTGAGACCTGCTCCCTCTACTCCATCCAGTGAAGGAGGCCACGGTGTGGTAGCTGTAGAGACTCTCTGCCAGTGTCACAGCCTTGGCTCCCCACTCCTTTACCAAATGGCGGCCTGAGTATATTTGCTGGCTGATTTTTGGATTTCTCTTCTTTTTTAAATTTGTGTATGATTTCCATCTTAAACTGATCAACTAGAGTATGATCTATATGTCAACTGATCCTTGTTGTTAGAAGTGTCTAATATACTCTACAGATGATGAGAGAGGGACTCAAAATGTATGGATTGTGGTGCAGCATGTGAAATATGAGCCCTCTAATAAAGTGTTGGTTGTTTTGTGCTGCTGGTTGCAGCTGATGTTATTCTGCACTCAGTTTTTCAACCTCATTAATATGAAGTGTCTCGACATGAGGCTCAAATCTTCTGGTGAAGTAATCAGGAGTGAAACCTATCATGATGGGAGTTTTTATGAAACACGCAAATTTCTGATGAAGATTGTCAAAGGAGCAAACAGACAGCGATAAACCCATGGAGGTTATGATTAGAGTTGCAGAGGGGTGGAACATTTCCAGACACTTTCCATGGGAAGTTAAGCTGGGGAATTTTGGAAATATTCCAAATCGGAAACTCCACAATATCATCAAAACTTAACTCACTTTATGTAGTCCACGGGCTAAAATGTGTGGTTTCAATAGTCTTGTGCTCTGGTCCAGGGCTCTAGAAATCATGTGTACATGAGATGGAGGAGTGCACAGTGCAGGGAGGGGGCGTGGCCTCAATAGCCCTGCAGTAAGCAGTGTGCTATGTGCATGTGATTGAGAAATAGATATTCAAGTGTACTTGCATGACATCTGGTTGTTTTAGTCAAGATTACGCTAAAATATATTTCCCCAACTATTTTTAAGTTCTCTGTTCAGGGCCAAGCTTCAATTTTGTAAATCCCCGGTTTATTCCCGTTTATTCCCATTAAATCCGGTTAATTCCCATGGAAAGTTTCCAACTTTGAAAATTCCCAGAATTTTGCAACCCCAATGATGATCTCTGTGACGTCCGAGCCTCAGAGGTTTTTTTTAAAGTCAGCATTATTTCACAGTAAAATAAGGAGATTGTTCTCCATGCAGGCTGATCGGCGCAATCAATCAAGCAGCTCTCTCTCTCTTCTTTTCTCTGTCTGTCTCTCTTCTTTTCTCTGTCTCTCTCTCCATACATGGTGCACCAAGGCAGGTGCAAGTGAGTTGCTATTGTTACACGGACACTTTGTGGAAGACTCAGTTGAATTGACTGGACTTGTCTGGTAAATGGACTACTATAGGCCCTTTTCTAGTCTTCTCTTACACTTAATTTCACATTCACACTACATCAACACACTGATGACAGAGGTTATGTTTATTGGCCTCCTGTTTAACATTACTACTCCATTAACACGCTGCCCGCATAGCAGTGGGAGCAAAGACTTGTCCAAGGACATGTGCCTGCAGGAGCTGGGGATCCTCCTACTCTAACACTGACTCTAACACCCAAAAGATCTAAGGGATGTCCTCAGGTGACATGTTTATACAACATACATGCCTGAGCATCACAGGGAGAAATAGTTTGATTTATATAACACATAGAGCTACTACATTGAAACAACAGAAAAATACAAATGCTCTTACATTAACCAGGGATCATTGGACGTCAGTGAGTCATTTTGTATTTCACAGAATGAGAAATGTGAAGCTCTCTCCTTCATTCATATTATTGTTTCAGACCATTATGATGGTCAGTACAATAGCATTTGCAGTGATATCAAAGCTCAGCCTCCTTGGCTCAGTTTAATGCATCACTAAATGTGTTTACTTTTTAAAATCTCTTTCCAACAGGAACTAAATATTGTCTGTGGTTGGTGTTGTGTCAGAGCTGTTAGACCTGAATGAACATGATTATAGCTCAAGCTTCCATCATTTGTGTATAATAGACACTATTAGTTAAAGTTTACACTTGAAGTTGTTACTCATTTGTTCAGATATTAATAATAAACGTTCATACATTAAAAGGAATAAATCAACTCTGAGAAACTGATGATCTCTGAGAAGTGCTTATGTGAGGGGGTTTGATTTTTTTTCTCGTACACCCTTTGATGTGTTTTCATGCCTGGGTGTTGACCAGCGTGTTGCTTTGACTTTTTCTGCTGTGGATGTTTGATGTAGGTCAAACCCTGGCTCAGCAATCACTGGGAACCCCCTTTGCATTCTGAAACTGCATACTGGTCAAATTTACATGCCGTTTAATTCAGAGGAAACTCTAGTTCTTAAGTGTACTGTAGACACACACATACACAAAGACAAACACACATCTCCATGTTCTGCCACTGTTCAGCAAAAAACTGCTGAAAAATATGCCCAAGCATGCTGAGTCGGCACTCTCAAGGCAAGAGTGCTCTTTCCCAAACTGCAAAGAAACCAGGAAGTCAAAAACATCAAAGTCTGTAAACAAGTCTTCTTGCACTCTGATCAATGAAACAAAACTCTGTCGTCGATAACCAGTGTACAGTTAATAGAAAGAAATAAAATGATATATTTGAAATATCAAGGAATCGCAAATCAGTTTTCATTACATGACTATGCTTTAATTACATTTCATAATACAAAAAGTTGTCCATGCTTTTATCTTCAGTCGTCTTGATTAATGTAACAGTGTCTTTACAGGTCTGCCTAAAAAATCAGTCAGACAACTGCAGCTGATCCAGAACGCTGCAGCTAGAGTCCTCACCAAGACCAAGAAAATGGATCACATCAGTCCAGTTCTGAGGTCTTTACACTGGCTCCCAGTCTGTCAGAGAATAGACTTTAAAATCCTGCTGCTGGTTTATAAAGCGCTTAATGTTTTAGGGTCAAAATACATTAGTGACCTCCTGATTAATTACGACCATCCAGACCGCTCAGGTCGTCTGGGACAGGTCTGTTCTCTGTCCCCAGAGTTTCTATGCTTCCTATATCTGGATTAAACTCCCAGAAAACTGCAGGTCTGCTGAAACTCTCAGCTCTTTTAAATTGAGGTTGAAGACACACCTGTTTACAGCTGCCTTTCATTAAACAGCTTTAATAAGATTTTAAACTTTTACTCTGCACTGTAACTTTTAACTCTTTTTATATTTTTACTTTATTTATTTCAATTAATTTCATTGTAATTATTTTTATTTGAACATATGTTCAGATTTAATAATTTCAGTGATTTTAAAATGTTCTATTTTAATGTTTCTTTTCTTTCCTCTGTCATGATGCTTTTGATGTCTTGTGTGAAGCACTTTGAATTGCCTTGTTGTTGAAATTGCCATACAAATAAACTTGACTTGCCTTACAGGGCTACACATTTAGGTGGCATTTCAGTGGTTTTACAAACATTCATTGTTGATACCTTTCAAATGATTTGGCTAAATTGATATGTGTTCATTAAATTGATTCATTATTTCAGAACACTGCACACTGTGTTGGGCAATAACATTTAAGAATCACATTTATTGATTTTTAATTAAAGCACACGCTCCTTGCTGTGGGTTTTGATACTCCTGTGGAAAGCAAATGTTCACTTTGAGAGTCAGATAATGTTTTATCGTAAGGGACCTCTTCCTTCACAACAGGCGTGGAGTAAGCCTTGCTCAGTGTGTGAGCATGTGAGTGAGGTTAGTGTGCTTGTATGTATGTTTTTATGTGCTTGACAGAGCACAGCCCCAATGCCGATTAAATCTGTTCTGGACGCTCCCGGCATTGCCATATGTCTGGCAAACATGCCTCCTACTTATCTTCAACAAAGAGAAAGTGTGCAATGAAAAAAGAGAACTATTGAAAATAAGTCTACAAACATGAGAGAGAGAAAATTGTGTGAGAAAAATTGAAAGGGAAACAAAAAGGCAGACAAAAGAAAAATAATCATGTGTGTCTATCAGTTGGTAGATTAATTTCACCTCGAAACAAGCTTTGTTTTTTCAAGACTATTTTTTTTTGCTTTTTGTATTTATTGATAGCAGAAGACAAATGATACAGCAGAAAAGAGACAGGACATGTGGGCAGCAGATAATATTCCCTTATTAGATTCATACAAGTTAAGACTTGGGTAAGATCCATTCGACAACCTCCAGGATTGAAAAATTAAGATCATGGTGAAATGCAAAATCTTGTTCTTCGAGGGATCATAAGATTTCCACCAGTGTACCTCAAGCTGTTAATTAATAGATTTCAAAGGCCTTGGAATACATGTAAGATTACGCCTCACTTATATCAGACATGCACATCTTTTTTTTTTTATCAAAAAGCACAGCATCAAAGGCCTTTGTCAAATCTTTGTACTCCTTCCTCTTGCCCTCCTCACCCTCACCCCCCATCTCGCTTCCTTTAACTTTGCCCGTTCTTCCCATCTTTCTTTATTTCATTCGCTGCCTTGAGCTTTTCACAAAGACTACACTATCATAAAGAAACAATACCTTCACTGTTGTAGATGTGCAGGTCAGAGACCTGGTCCTGGGGCTTCTGGTTTGTAGGGGTGTTTATTGGCATGCGTGAATGGCATCTTTCCAACACATCTATGTCTGTTAGGACAGTCATTTTTTCAATAAAACTACTTAGAACAAATTTAGAACATCACAAGTTAATGTTCGCACCAATATGACCTTTCTCCCCAAGGTTTGAATGGATGTACAAATTAAAGCCATAAAGTGTGCACCAAGATCCACTGAGATTCTACAGGGGTTGTAAAAAAGCACGAAGAAGAGTTGTACACTGAAAACTGCATTATTGTTACATTAATCATTTTTAAAGATGAATTTGGCAAAAAGGCCAAAATTCCACAGTTGAAGAGTGCGTGGAAAAGAGAGTTTTGACATACACCAAATGTTTCTTGATCAGAAGTCCAACCAGTAACCAGGCCTGGACATGGGGCGCCTGCTCTGCTGACTAATCTGAAACGTTTATCTAACCTCGACTGTTATCTGTTCAAATGAAGAGCAGAGTTAGAAGGTCAGTATGCCTTTTGTTATGTTGTTGAATAAAATGGAAAATTGATTGCAATTATAAGGCTTCTCATTAACCAATTTATACAATCAGATATCCATCAGAAATTTGTAATGTTGTGATCGCAACTATTAATGCAAATTCAACCAATCAACACAACATATTGCAAATTCGATGAAAGTAAATTGTGGTACAGCAATCAGCTAAACGTGTATTCTCCCCGCTCAGCTAATAATAACATGAGGTGATCGTGTGCAGAGCGACTCTGTCTGGGGCTTTGGCACAGGCTATGTGCCGCCATTACAACCCATCTACCTGCTTCAGGTGTGTTTAAGTCTGTGATGATTAAAAGAAGAGGGCTGTGGCTCACGGGGTTACGGGGGGGGGGGGGGGGGCTTGGTTTGTGAATATATGTCTATTTGCTCAATCCCTTTGAATAGGCCTGGCGTAATACTGTGATACAGTTAATGGAAAAAGCAACAAAAATACAACAACTGTGATGTGAATCTGATGTGGTCATATTAACCCACCTCTATTTAACCATAAGAATTCAAACTGTCATCATACACTTTAGATTGAGAAATAAATGTTCTGCTGTTGTTGCATTTGCCTCACTCATAGCACATGGATACATTTTATTATTTGTGAAATCCATAAATCCAACTGCTACACTGTGGCAAAGAGATGAAATGTTCACGTTAAGGTTCCTATACCAATTTATTCAAAACATTGGTTTCTAACATCTTGTACTTACAGTAAAATCTTACTTCTCTTGAATCCAAATAACTTTGATACATCCATTCTCAAAAAATAGTACTTAGGGCATTCTTCCTATTGTATTCTGTTGGTTTGACTCGATTTAATGAATGTCTCTTTTATTATCACTACTTTGTTCTTGTTTTTTTGTAAATGTGAATTCTCTACTGTCTGTCTACAGGCTGGAATTCCTAGGGCAGGTTGCTTGCCTCCAAAAAAGGGGGTGGGGGTAAATTTTGACTACACATTTTTATTTTCCACAGATTGTGTTGGTATTTTAATTCTCATTTTATTTTCAAATAAAAGTACATGTAAAAAGGTTAGAGAGAGATATTAGCTCTTCATTTAAACATCTTTGTTCAGGAGACACAAAAAACACAACTCTCAAAGAACAGTCGAGCTATTCAGTGATCAGGGCTACATACTAAATGAACCCATTCATGATGTAATTACTGTGGAGGCAGTCACACATTCTATCAGTCTATTTCTGTCTCAAGAGCCCCAGAGAGAACATTGAACAAGTATGACTTCCAAAAGATATGATTTCCTTTAACCTCTGTCTAAGGAATGACGAGCTGAGGAGAGTCAAAGACAGGCTGAGTTTACAAAGCATCAAAGATTCACATGTTTATGCCAAGGCCGTATAGCAGAGATAGGTGAATCATTTCATGATCCAAATATAATGGAGCTATGAACAAGTTTGTGAGGGGAAAGGGAGGCAACATAAAAAGCAGATGGTGTTAGGAAAGTGATTTATTATTAAAATGAGGATATAACAACAAAAAGGTGAGGCAAACTGAGTGCTGCTCAAATGAAAAGTAAAGCAGAAGGAATCAAACTGGTGTATAATAAATTCACTTTTTAAATCAAATTCCTGTGACAGGTAGATAAATAAAACCCCACTGATATTTAGATTACTATTAGCATTCAAAAATTCCTTTAATTGATCACTACACTTTTGCCAGAATGCAAAGTGTTTAAATTGTCCCAGTTGTTTACTTAAGGTTCATCTAGGCCTGGGTGAAAACGTCGATCAGTAAGTTGACTATCAAGATGCCAGAGAAGCATTTTCATAATATCAGACGTTGCCATATTGTAAGGTGTAAGGAGTCAAATAAAAAATCTTCAGCTGAAATTAAATGTTCATCAAAACAAAACAGCATGGCAGAGTTTTCAGTCAGAATGCAACATTTACAAAACACATCATGTTTATCAACTAAGCCAGTTTAAATCTTTAAAAACAGGCACATAAGAGGACACAAACATCTTTGTGATCAGTTCACATATGGTTAAGGGCCAGGTGAGGGTCATGGAGGTAGGGGCCCATTTTGGGTTATATTTGGATCCAAAAGCGAGAACAGAATGAACAATGCAACAAAGTTACACTCTGTGCATGTCCAAGATGGCACTGCCTGTCTTCTCCGGTTTGTTTTGTTTCTGAGTTTTAAATTGTTTTATCGTTTTTATCTTTTTAGTTATATGATTAATGATATTTTAACATCAACTGAAACCGAAGAAAAAAACGTTTTAAGCCTTGACCTACCTGGGCACTTACATAAGAATATCTCCATCAGTCTGCCACAAAAGGTGACTTGCTACTTCTCTGGACTCTGAGAAATGGAAGATCAAACTTCAATCGAGAGTAAAAGGACCCAAACATGTGAACTTTGTGACATGTTTTAAATCATTAATGTGGAGGATTTACCAGATAATTTGATCGAAATTAAATGTGACAAAATCAAAGAACTTCAGGAAAATCATCGATCTGCACATGTTCCTCTGTCAAGTGACAGGCCTAAACAACACTCTGAAAGAAACATAGATTTAATCGCCTCCGCTAATATCGGAACACAGTCACCCCAGCGGTATACTGTTTTCCTGGAGCCCGTGTGCTGGACCTCACTCTACAGTTTACAGCAATGCTGGAAAAGCACACAGATGTGAGTACTGTGGTGGCACATAATGGCAGCCATGACACAACCTGTTACTGTGAGTCTGAAACCCTATAGAATCACCAAACTTTTCTCAATAACCTTAAAGCTACTGAAAAAGATCTTCTCTGGACCTCTGCTGACTTCCAAAGGGGGCATAGAAAAATGCAGTCTTCTTCTCTCACTTAAAAGGTCTCATATCATGCTTTGTCTGGTTTTATATGCTCTTTAGTGTGTTTTCCAAGTGTCCTGTGCATGTTTAGGTACATCTATGTGCAAAAATTCAAAGTCCGCGGAAGCGAGACCTCCTGTTAGTTGTAGCATTGGCCGCATGTAACGATCGGTTCTAGCCCCCCTCGATAAAAATTTGTCAGTGCGGCGTCATTGTCAGTGTGAGATCACTGATCTAAGCCCATTGGCTCGTTGTGGCAAGCCCTGCAGCTCATGTTGCACGCCCGTTAACTTCTGTAGCACGCCCACGATATGCTGTAGACTGCAGTAGCACAGTAGTGCTAAGGTGCTAATGTTTATGCTCCCCTCGGACGGAGCCAGTGGCTGCATTCCCAATATGGTAAAAGAGGCGGGACATTTCCGAGAACCGTGTTGAGCAACTGACCAATAACGACAGAGCGGATCGGCAGACCACTCAGAGCAGACTTGGCCCACGTGGGGCTCTGCAGTGGGGGCTCAGCAGAGCGTAGCTGATGGACTCAGAGCGGAGAGGGAGCAAGGAGGAGCAGTACATGAAAACAGACACTTTTTTCGGACTTTAGCTATTGTGAATGTACAAAAGTAGATACATAGATTAAATATACAAACCCCAAAAAGGGCATAATATGGGCTCTTTAACTCATGGCTAAAAGCTGCATTTGAGAATCTTAGGTTCACTTTTATTGATAATTTTGAATTGTTTTGGCGACAACATTATGCAATATTGTCCTGTTTGCTGTGCTCGTCTTGTTAGATCTTAGTTCTGCATTTGACACTATTGACCATCACATCCTATAACAGAGACTAGAACAATTACTTGGAATTACAGGGACTGCTTTCAGTTGGTTTAAATCCTATTTATCAGATCGATCTCAGTTTGTACATGTTAATGATAAGTCCTCTATGCACACCAAAGTTAGCCATGGAGTGCCACAAGGTTCAGTGCTTGGACCGATTCTCTTTACATTATATATGCTTCCTCTGGGAAATATTATGAGGAAACACTCCATAATACTGTCCTTAATGACACCAGCCTGGCATCTAGCACCACTGTTAGGAATCTAGGAGTTCTATTTGATCAAGATATGTCCTTTAGCTCTCACATCAGGCAAATTTCAAGAACAGCCAATTTTCACCTTTGTAATATCTCCAAGATCAGGAATATCCTGCAAAATGATGCAGAAAAACTAGTTCATGCATTTGTTACCTCCAGGTTGGATTATTGTAATTCTCTTTTGTCAGGGTGCTCTGGTAAGTCTCTAAAGACTCTTCAACTAGTCCAGAACGCTGCAGCTCGTGTACTGACTAGAACTAAGAAAAGGGACCACATTACTCCTGTGTTGACTTCTCTGCACTGGCTCCCTATACAGTCTAGAATAGAATTCAAGATCCTTCTTCTCACTTACAAAGCTCTAAATGGCCAGGCGCCATCTTATTTTAAGGAGCTAATAGTGCCGTACTATCCTTCGAGAACATTACGGTCTCAGAATGCAGGCCTGCTAGTGGTTCCTACAGTCTCTAAGTGTACTATGGGAGGTAAAGCCTTCAGTTATCGGCTCCTCTCCTCTGGAATCATCTTCCAGCCGGGGTCTGGGAGGCAGACACAGTCTGTATTTTTAAGAATAGACTTAAAACTTTCCTTTTTGATAAATCTTATAGTTAGGGCTGCTGCTGGTGTAGACCAGCTCCTAGTTATGCTGCTATAGGCTTAGACTACTGGGGGAACTGGCACCTTGAGCTTTTATTTCTCCCCCTCTCTGTGCATTCACATCATATTACGGCATGCATCTATTTGTAAATCTCAGTTACTAACCACATCTTTTCCTGGGAGCTCCTGAGTTCTCTTAGGCTCCACGGGATAGTTGGTGCATGTCATGCCCCTGTCATCAGGAGGCACGGCATCTCTTTCCACAGCTATGCTGATGACACTCAGCCACTCATGTGGCCATGTCTCCTGATGACACTGGTTGCTGATTGACTCACTTTTTAACTGTATTTTAGATATCAAAGCTTGGATGTCTCACAACTTTTTACAGCTCAACCAGGACAAAACAGAAGTACTTGTCATCGGCTCAAAGGCTCAGAGAGAGAAACCGGCTTCAACACTAAATGCACTTGGACTTAGCCCAAGCCAAGACACAAGAAATCTAAGTATTTTATTTGATTCTAATTTTAATTTTAAGCCACATGTACGATCACAAAAACAGCATTTTATCATTTAAAGAACATTTCCATGGTGAGGCCTTTCTCTCTCTGAGAAACAAAGGGAGACGTATGCACGCTTTTATAACTGGTAGGCTAGACAACTGAAATGCTCTCCTTTCACGTCTACTAAAGAATACAGTAAATCAGCTGCAATTCATTCAAAACACAGCAGCGCAAGTGCTCAGAAAGACCAAAAGGAGAGCACACATTACACCAATTTTAAAATCTTAACACTGGCTGCCTTTGAGTTTTCGTATTGATTTTAAGATTAATGTAATAGCGTATGAAGCACTGCATGGCCTTACACTGCACTACATCTCAGAGATGATTTAAGTTTACCAACCAAGAAGGCCCCTCACATCCTCCAACTCTTCTCTTATAATTAAGTGGTCCCAAAAATGTTTGGTGACGCTGCATTCAGCCACTATGCTCGGAGGCGCTGGAACAGTCTGACACTTTGACACAAACGTAAACTAAAGACATATTTAGTCTGGCTTTTATATAGGAGTTTACACTGTTATGAGTAGTTATGATATAGATTCTAATATTATTTTTTGGTTTTGTTTTGTATTGTTTTATCTTTAACTATTCATCTTTTATTATTTAACTATTAATTTTATCAAACTTGCTAGTGTTTTTTTGATTTTAATTCTTTATATTTACTCTCTTACTATCTCAACTATTTATATTTTTGTTAATGTTTTCATTTTAACAAAAGTTTAACTCTTCACCTTTTTTATTGCTTTAACTACATTATTTTTTATTCCTATTTGTGTGCATTAGTCAGTACTTTTACTTCTAGTCTCCTAAATCCGTTTTTGTTTTTAACATGTTTTGTCACTACTATATTTTATGTTTATTTCTTTCTTGTTCTTCTTTTTTCAGTCACTGTAAAGCACTTTGAATTGCATTTGATTTGTATGACATGTGCTATATAAATAAAGCGTCATTGATTGATTGATTGATTGATTGATTGATTGACACTCTCAGGTCTGAGTGGTCAGGATTTCAATAGTGTTAGATGGAAAGGACAACAGAGACAGGTGAATGGGAGAGTCTCCTGTGGCAGCAAACTGAAAAACATGGCTGGTAGCATGTCAGTGAATTCACACTGCCTGGATAGAGGTTAGCAGCAGCTTAGCAGCTAACTTAGCAGCCTAGCTTTCAAGCGAGCAACAGACCGGTATAGCTGGGATACCCAATCGCCGGTGGGGAGAGCAATCAGGAGCTGTCCAGCTGGGCCAGCGTCTCTGGCCTTTTTTTAAAGGGCATACAGAGGCACATTCTGACACAGCCTGACTCCACAGTAGGATTTGGTGCTGGTTTTATGCGCTCCATTTAGGGCTCCATTTGAGCCACTGGACAAGGTTCCACTTGAGTTTGTGTTTTTGGCCTTAACATCAGCAAAAGGGTTAGTGATCTGCCCTCCTCCTGCCTCAGGATCTAATGAGACGGCAGCTCAGCCGTTTTGAAAACTCATCCTGCATTTGTGCCCAAAAAGACATCACCACTTTTTATAGAGGGTGATAATGCTGTATGGGATTTTTCCCCCTCCTCACAAATCTGAGGAGGAAGACCCACCTAACCTTCTGTGCCCAGTGCGTGCCCTATAAAGCCACGTTACGCGCCCTGCTGCCTTGAGTAGTTTCCAGCAGCTATTTGCACCCTGCAGGGCACATTTTATGTGACTCCATGTCTGCCAAGCGGATTGCCTCCTGTTATTCCTTGTCTCACTCTGTACTTGCTCCTTATCTGAGAGCTATCTAGCTCAGCCTTAAGAGAGTGTTGTTTGTGTATAAGACAAAGAACATTAGTTTTGTACTGTAACTCCATATTCTATGAGTCTAGGCGCAGCCCTCTATGCTTTGGCCCCACTGGCTTCATAAATGGCTGAAGAAAAAAGCAGTTCTTTTTTGGAGCAGATTCTATGATGTCAGCAGTTTAAATAACTGAGGGGAGATTGTGAGTGGGGTGCTATGTGGGTGGCCGTGGACTATACAGCTGCAATCAAAATTATTCAACCCCATTGCAAATTAGGTTTATTGGCTAAATTTACAAACTTTCAGCTGCTTGCAATGAACAAATCAAAAAAGCACAATTTACATAGCTCAACACAACTAATAATATCAGTGGTTTCTCTAAGTTCAACACAAAATGCCACTTTTAATGCCTGCTGCAGTCTCAAAATTATTCAACCCCTTTATGACAAGCATCTTTAGTACTACGTAGGGCACCCTTTTGCTGTTATGACCTGCTGCAAACGTGATGCGTAGCCAGACACCAGCCTTTGGCAGCGTTCCTGAGGAATCATAGCCCATTCCTCATGGGCGATTTGCTCCAGTTCTCTAATATTCTTGGGTCTGTGTGCTGCAACTGCCTTCTTCAAGTCCCACCAGAGATTTTCAATGGGGTTCAAGTCAGGCGACTGTGATGGCCACTCCAGAATCTTCCAGGACTTCTTCTGAAACCAAGCCTTGGTGGACTTTGAGGTATTCTTGGGATCATTGTCCTGTAGGAAGGTCCAACTTCCTCACTGATGGCATGACGTTTTCTCCTAGAATTTCCTGATATTTTATTGAATCCATCTTTCCCTCTACACGCTGAAGGTTGCCAGTGCCAGAGGAAGCAAAGCAGCCCCAGAGCATCATAGAGCCCCCGCCATGCTTCACTGTAGGCAGGGTGTTCTTCTCAGTGTATGCTTCATTCTTCCTTCTCCAGACAGACCGCTGATCCATAGGCCCAAAAAGTTCCACTTTGGTTTCATCGCTCCACAGAATAGAATCCCAAAACTTCTGTGGCTTATTTATATGGTTTTTAGCATATCGGAGCCGGCTTTTTTTGTGCTTTTGGGTCAGTAGTGGTGTACGTCTTGGAGTTCGGGCATGGAGACCTTCAGCGTTTAGTATGCTCCTAACTGTGGAAACAGAAACCTCAGTGCCTGCTGCCACCATGTCTTGCTGCAGGTCTTTTGCAGTCACTCGAGGGTTTTTGATCACTTGCCTTCTCAGGAATCTGACGGCAGCCATTGATAGCTTCCTCTTTCTGCCACGTCTAGGTAGTGTAGCCACAGTTCCTTTAGCTTTAAACTTGCGAACTATGCTTCCAACTCTAGTATCTCTAGGAACATTCAGTGCCTTTGCTATCTTTTTGTATCCTTTTCCTTGTTTGTGCCAGACAATGATTTCTTCTCTTACCTTTTTGGACAATTCTCTTGATTTAGCCATGTTTCTCACATGCAACCAATTGTCACTGTCAACAAACTCCTTGTCAGACCAGGTATTTGATGTGTTTCAGGCACACCTGATGGAACTAATTGAGCCCTTGATTGGTTGCATCAGGTGTGCTTGAAACAACACTCAATTTGCAAACGTGTGCTTTTATGAGGGATTCTATTCAGGGGGTTGGATAATTTTGACACTGCAGTATTCTTTAAAAAGTGGCACTTTGTGTTGAATATGGAAAAACCAATAATAATAATAATTGTCTAAAGCTCTTAAAATTGTTGTTGTTTGGTTTGTTCATTGCAAAGAGCCGAAAGTTTGTAAATTTTGCCAATAAACCTAATTTGCAATGGGGATTGAATAATTTTGATTGCAACTGTAACTCTTTCATTGCTGCACAGTTGTGCGAGGGGATAAACCTAATAGCAATAGCCTCAGAGGGTTGCACCTATACTAGTATAGCTAGTTACTGTACGTATAGGTGCAACCCTCTACATGTATATAACTAACTTAACATTTGTTAAACCTCTCATGAAAAAATTAGTTGCAATTCATGGCAATACTGTATACCAATAGTGCTGCAAAATACAATTGTGAACTCAATGTTAGATCCAATAATATTTACATCAATGATTTTACATTACTGTTTTCAAAGGCAATCAGGCATTTAGCATATCCAGAGGGGTAAAACATTGAATGACTTAACAGCAGCCGTTCCATTCATAAATTCCAAAATTCTTGAATTGTGAACAGCTCTGAAAATGCTCAAAATTAAATGGACTTGAGTTTGAAGTACTTTTCCAGTCTTCTGACTACTCAAAGCACTTTTTACACTGCAGGTCACATCTACCCATTCACACACACTGATGGTAGAGGCTGTTATGTAAATTATCATCATCATTATTAAATAATCAATTCATAAACATTCACATGCCCCTGATAAAGCTGCAGAAGCTGTTAAATGTTGACATGTGGTTGCAGAAAGGGTCACATCCACACTACTCTGTGCTCCACCGGAAACCTGCCTCCCCCCAAATCGGCCAACACATATTGCCCCCCAGTGTTTCCCACCCATAAATATACCTGGTCTGATGGCTGAGGCCCAGGTTTATTTATTGCAGCCTAAAGATATTGCCAACATTTTTTTTAACTTAAACTATTCATACAGAGCGAGAGAGATACTGTAGCGAGTTCTTTGTTATTTTTTCCCTCTCAGTGGACTGGCTCACACATCAGGGGAACATGGGTAGTATTGCGTGGGAAATGTTGTGCTGGGGCCAATGAATACTTTTCCATCATAGCATCATTTACATTTAAATGAATTCCATCAAAAGCAAAGTTGAATGTTTAATGAGCAGAGACCAAAGCAAACAGCCCCCCCTCTTCTCAAAAGAAACAGGAGTAAAAAAAAGAAGAGTCCAGAGAAGAATGGAATACAATCACAGACATTTGAGTCTCAGAGAGTGACATCAACATTTGATTTCAGCCTTTGAATTAAGTAATTACACAAAGAAGCTCATAAATCTCTGATGACCGATACCATAAAAAGATATGTTGATTGCATACCTCTGAAAGAAGCCTTTAATTTATCCATGAATGACTCATCTCTTTTGTTATGCCTACACAGGAACAATCATCACTATTGATCTTTTTAAATCAATATTGCAAACTCAAACTCAATACAAAAAGTCACAACACAGACATGTGGACGCTACATACAGACAGCTTTAGGACAGGGCAGAGCACAGCCCACAGCTTGCCTGCAGTGGCATAATTGCATAGCATGTCACAAACACTTATGAATAAATCAGTGGTTTCTTCTCCTTGTGAAGTGCTGCAGCCCCATTATTGAATATTCATGTAGGTAAATACATTTATGCAAGCATCTCTCCTGGGTTATACAGTTTGCTGTTTTGAAGATTTGAAGCCTTCTCGTTTCTCAGTGTGTTGAAACACAAAAGAAATTAATTAAAAGTCTCTTATGTGCTCATGCATCATAACAAATAAAGGCCCTTATGTTAGTATCATGCAAGTTCTCAATATTCTGACTTTTTAGTCATAAAAGGTGGATATTACTTAGCCTTTCTGATGTTCATTGATTAGTTGGTGCAGAAATTCAAGGCAGATTGCTATTGACAGAGGGCTATTGATTTCTGATTTCCATTGGCCGATATCAGCATAGCGTCACTTCCAACTTTTTTTTTCTGCTCCATCTCGATGAACAGACACAGAATAATACCTTCTCTTTCTGATTGCATAAGAATCTTTGCTTCATCTCTTTCTCCCTCTCTTTCTGACATCAGCTTTTGTATAGAGCATGCATCTGCTATACCTAAGTTTAATGTATGAAATACTACAAATGCACATCTTCATGCATGCAACACACACCAACATGCACATACGTACACGATTGATGGCAACTTAGTGTACGTGATTACTGTGGCTCTAAGCTGCTTAGAGGTTCTGTCCCATCTGGCTCTGGTGTTTGTGGCATCATTCACTGCCCCATCCCACACACCACCCCTTCCCCTATCCTCCTCCTCCTGTTTTATTCCCTGCCATCCACTCTCCTTGTATACTGACACACAAACATGCAGTGAGGGAGAGCAGAGGCGGAGCAAAAGGGACGCTAATCCTGTGTAATCTGGGTTTACCAACTATTAGGGCTCTGCAGTGTTTTCTTATGTAATCTAATCATCCGTAGAAACGTGCAGTCATCCACTAGGGTGAGTTCTGGTGTGTATGTGTGTACTATGTAGCAACCAGAAGAGAAGCCTCCTCTTGCAACCTGGAACATGCGGAAAAGCCAAACTAATGAAAACAAACTCATACTCACATGATGGAGAGCAACCCCCACCACACAAACATACACACAAATAAACACAAACAAATAAAAACAAAATTTTGACCTCTGAACTTCAAATCATAAACTGACATCATGTCAAAAAACAAAAATAAATTATAATAAAAGAGATATAGTGGCCCATATCATGTAAGAGGATTTTTAAAAAAGGTACTTCAAAACGACTTTTAGAAATGTATAACAATATTCCCAGAAGCCTGTGATTGTTTTGTTCACAAATAAAAAATAAAAAGCTAAATTCACATGTAAATACAAAAAATTACAGATGACTGCAACAACAATGTTGTGATTGTAAAATGTAGTGTATGCAATCAATTCAATTTTAAGTTTGATTCAAGTCTGACTAGGACAGAACAAGAAATTTATCGATGCTTTGGCTTACTTTAGTGGAATCTTTTTGAGAAAAAATATTGCAAAAATGATAGATAGAAAGGGTCTAACCTTTTTATTTATTGATTGATTTGGTTATTTAGCAGAGACACATGCAGTAAACATTGATTCATATATTTAATACAAAGTAGATGCCACGCAGACAAGTTTCTATAGTTATATAGTTTCTATATATTCTTTGCTAATTTGCAACCACTGTCGCTGGCTTGTCTTTTAGGATTAAATCAGAATTATTAGAATTACAGAAACAGTGATACTATCCAAATACAGACATTATAATCGCAATACAAACAAGAGCCTAAATAAACCAAAAAGTAAAATGATTATTCTAAGAGGAAACGGTCAATGCTCACAAACTTGCTTCAGTTTCAGCCACTGTTTTACTAACTCTGTCAGTTCCATCATTCACTTCCTATACAGTATGTTATATAATAGTCACCCTTGCTGTGGCAATTATTTATTTGGAAATAAAAGGAAGATGTTCAAAAATATATTAATGTAGGAGAAAAAAGAGATGGTCATGTAGTGTTGATTCAGAAAAGGAAGCAGGGGTGGGGGTTGGGTGGCAACAAAGGGAACAAATTAGTTCTTTAGAGAAAGGGTTGGGGGTGGGGAAAATGATGAAACAATCACACTCAGAGATGCTGACATTTTAAGTTATTTATGCATTCATCTATATTTGAAGAACTATTGGTGTATCAAATAGATCACTGAAGAGCTTCCTTCTTCCCTATGAAAAAATAAAACATTTTCTATGCAGAGAGGTTAAACAGTATCGTTCTTGTCACAACCTCTATTTGTTCCCCTTCTTAAACAGTCATTTAAGCGTGTTTGATTGCCCTTGATATTGATAGTTTGAAAACATTTTATTTTAACGACTTAAGTTAATTTAAATTAATCTGGGGGGGTCTTCTATCAACGTCGCTAAAGAAAGCCAAGCTCACTTGTCAGACTGAAACTAACTCCATCTCCCAAATAAGCCTCAAGTGGTTCCATGAACACAATCCAGCCTTAATTAATCAGGATTTACTCAAGTCAGGCTTGCATAGTCTCGCTTTGTGCACGCACCTAGGCCGTATCCGAATTGCCAAGTACCTACTCAATCTTTCAGTAGGCAGTAGGCAGTACGTACTATCCGTGCTGTATACTGTTAGTACCTACTATTCAGTATGCACACACAGTAGGCAGATATTTGTGCCTACTTCTTCTGATTCATTCAGTAAGGAAGTGACGTCATTTACGTTACCCGAACCGGCCGCATCCACCCGTTTTTTTTTGTTTTTTTTGTTTAGCTTTATTCAAGAAGAGTAATGCGCATACAGTCAGGTAAAAAAAAAACAATATGACAATGTAAATCAAGTAAAAGATTAAATAACTAAATAAACTAAGTTTTATAATAATGCAGACATTTGTTATATTTTCTATTGTTAATTAAAAGTAGTGATTTCAGTCTGGACTTTAACTCTAGATTAAAAATTGATTATATTAATCCATGCTCGTTTGTTTTGATTTGGAGAAGTGACGAGACGATTTACGTTTAATTTCGCACAGCATTGTGGGTGGTAAAACACAATTAATTTCCTGAAAGGATGCATCCGATCCATACTGCATGAAACCTGGAAGTTAGTATCCATACTGAAATGTTCAGTATACTGAGGTGGACCTAAAAGATGCATACTGAATGACCACGAAAGTTCAGTATACTGAAACTCCATACTGAACTGTGGCTATTCGGAAAGGGCCCTGATGTTTACAAGAAGCCCAGATGAATGGATGAATGAAAAGACGATCAAATGAGTCACACAGAGGGGAGAGTAAGAGCAACGTTTTTTCAACAGCTGAACCAACGCTGCTGAGTGAGCTGTTCGAAGAATTTAAAGATTTTATTACTAAAAAAAAGGTAAAACTCCAAATAATAATGATCCAGGAAGATGGCATGGTAGAAAAATACCGACGGGTTATGTCATGTTTCATGCTACGTGTGTTTCACTTTATATCATCCTGTGTTTTTTGATCTTTTACTAAAACTTCTCTGCCCCTCCCTGTATGTATAGAGCCTATTACCTGCAAATACATTCAAAATAAACCCCTAGAGATACAAATGTAAGCCATATACAAATTAGACATACACCATTAAAATGTCACCTGTAAAATATAGAGCAGACCTCTGTTACAGCTGCACAGAAGCCTTTATAGTACAGCAGTGTGTGAATGGAGGTAGTTTATAATGAGTCTGTGCATAGCCTACTTTAAGGTAATTGTTGTAATATATTATTATTAAAGTGTCCAACAAGAGACTGTCTTTTTAAAACAAATGTGCAGCTGAAAAAGCTGTAAGTCCTTACTTAGATGCGTTTTTGTGTAAAATAAAATGTAAAATTCCACAGTGGTCAATACAGTGAAATTTCTGTTTTATTGTCACAATATTTTCAAAATAATAAATAAAAGGAGATGCCATTTATACCAGGTTGAATAGTGGTTTTCTTTCTTTCATTCACTCTCTGGCTGTTTATTAAATTCTTTCACTCAATTTCCATTCCAGTAGGCCTACATCATGCTTTGGTATTTGGGTGGCAGTAGCTCAGTCTGTAGGGACTTGGGTTGGGAATCAGAGGGTTGCCAGTTCAAGTCCAGAAATTGGTCTGGTAGGTGGAGAGGTGCCAGTCCATTTCCTGAGCACTGCTGAGGTGCTCTTGAGCAAGGCACCGAAACCCAAAAAACTGCTCTGGAGTGCTGGCTGTGGGCAGCCCCCTCACTCTGAGACCTCTCCATTAATGCATGTCCATATAATCCTGTTTGTGCATGTGTGTGTAGTATGTTCATTAAACAGAGTGTAAAAACAAATTTCCCCACACGGGATCAATAAAGTATAAATTATTATTATCTCTCTCTCTCTCTCACTGTATGCCTGTAGCTCTTGTTTTACCACCCAATCAGAGACAGATTAGGGTTTGTCCTTGTGGGATGTGAATTATTTATTAGGCTTTTTATAAGATCATGTTCTTTTTACCTTTTTTATATTTTCTCACGTGTAGTTGCATTAGATGTGTGACTTTTGCATAGTTAAGGTTTTTATTCATGATAGAGTTTGAATAAAGCTGAGAGTTTTATGATCTTTATTATTATTATTATAACATGACATGAGTGATGTGAGCGCTGAAACTCACCTGACTGAACGGTCTTATATTAGTCTGTTTCTACACGTCAGGCATTCTTTGACTCACAGCTAAACAAGTTTGACAGTTAGCCTGGTCCAGAGCAGACTTGTTCACCAGCATGAGTTAGAAATAGTTTCAGAAATAGTTATGTTTTCTTTTATAACCACTGATAATTATGCATCATTGTTGACGAGACATCACATTCTGTTTAAATGCTGCTGCATTTGTTTTATTGTAATGAACTGCTGTGTTCGCCTATGTATGTAATGCTATGCTAGTTTACCTTCAGTCATACCCGCTGTTGAATCAAAGTCCAGCCACTGGCTTTCTGGTGTTTAAGTAACAGTTACTGAACTCAGCTCAGAGAGCTCAAACTATTTCAAAAGGTAGCCACACGACTTCCTTTGTTGTCCACCATTTTGTCACCATGTGACAAAGCCGCATGGTGCATTGTCTCTCTCCACCATCTTGTTCTCTCTCTCTCTCTCTCTCTCTCTCTCTCTCTGTCTCTCTTTACATTTATACCTCATCCACAAGCCTTGCTTGATAATGTTTGTTGCTTAGATTAGTTTATAATAGTTATTTGTTTAATTAAGTTCATTGATTTTGGATTGATGTTGCTTTGTTTAAATAAATTCTGTTATAATTTTAAGAGAGCAGTTGTTTGTGATTACTGGTGTATTTGCATTGTGATACAAGCTGGGTGCGAAGGCTTTGTGTACGGATTTCACGCCTTCAATCTATTAAATATAGTTATTAATTATTAATAATATTATTAATTTAGTAACCAATTTGAGACTGATTTGAGTGATATTTGGGTTATATTTACCTGATTACAGGTTGGTGCCCCAAACGAGATTAAACATAGTTTAATGATATTGTATTTATATTATTAATAATTAAATATAATTATTAAAGAATATAACCAAAGTTGACTTGATACAACCCCAATATGAGCCATCAGGGTTTTCATCCCATTACTGCCCATAGAGCATCTGATTGTAAACAGAATTAACAGAAGAAAAACTTCCGGAGCCCGTTCTATGTGATGGATCTTCATAAGCGCAGTTTGGGCAGATGGCTGTTCATCATGAGCCCGGTTTTCCCCAAGATTTCTGCCTTTGAAAAGGACGTTGTTTTCTTGCCTCTGTAACTTTGCTAAATGTTGCTTAATGCTGTGCTCATGATGGATAGCGTTGGGTCTTTGTAAATAATATAGCAAGGTCTTTAAGGTCTTTAACCTGCTCTTCTGTAACATAACAATGACAAACAGAAGAGTACATAACTCGGAAGTGACCTTGTATTAAACAAAAGAAGCTGTCCTGCTCTTAAAGAGCGCCTATATGTGTGTCATCTAATTGACTTGCATTGACTTCCTCCACCAGAAGGCTGTCGGCATGGCTGTGAATACATCTTGGTGATGGTAGATCACTTTATCAGTTTAGCGCAGCTCTACCCCACTAGGAACAAAGCTGGTAAAACAGCCGCTGACCGGCTCGTCAATTATTTCATCTAGGTTTGGTAGTCCAACCACACTCCAACCATGTCCAAGGGTGGGAGTTTGAGAAGAAGTTGTTTGGAAGACTCCAACAATTGTCTGGTGTGGGTTACTCTAGAACCTTGCCATTTCACCTCCGAGGTAATCCCGCTGCTATTAAAAATGCTTCGGACACTAGGGGCGAAAAAAAGTGATCAAGAAAGACCACCTGCCCCACATTATCCACGCCTGCAACTGCTCAGAGCACGAGTCCATAGACTTCTCCCCTCATTCATTGCTGTTCGTTCATTTTTGGTAGACTTGAAAGCTGAAACTCCAAAAGGCTATGCAGAGAAATGGGCAGGAAGGATGACTGAGGCATAACAAATAGCGAATGCAAACAACCACCAGTCAAGCTCCAAGGGGAAAGAATACTATGACACAAGGTGCAAGGGCGTGACCCTGGGGACAAAGTTCTTGTCCGTGACCTCAGTGAAAGAGGGGGCTTAAACCATACTGGGAAAATACCGTCTACATTGTGAGAGAGCAGGTTAGGAGTAACCCTGCCTACAATGTAATGTCTCCCTGCACAGGAACCTGCAGCAAGTGAATGACTTGCCAGTAGAGCCATGCCAGACCTCTGTTTCTATCACTCCGAAGTCACACAAGAGGACTGAGAAGTTCTCAGAGTCCTTGCAGATCACATGAACTGCTAAGAGCACTGAGGCGAGTGACTGAAGAAGAGGAAGGTATGTCTCACTACTGGCTTTGCATACCAGCAAAGAACCCAAGAGGCTAAGGATAGCCTCCCAAATCAGAAAGTGACTTGTGAGTTACAAAACATTGAGCCTCTCCTTAGAGAGACAGTCCATGCTGATCCCAAACAAGTAAGATCTTTTCCTCTTGCTCTTTAGTTTACCTGCTTTTTGTGAAGTGTCTTGAGATAACATTTGTTATAGATTAGCGCTATACAAATAAAAATTGATTGACTGATTGATTGATAATGCATTGGCTGGATCTCGATTGCATTCACTGTGGGACAGACCTGGTAAACTGGTTGGCCAAGGGACCGATAAGTAAACACATAGCCAGGCAGTGTTTTTTGCAAACAGCAAAATGTAATGGCTTAAATAATAACAATATTGATAAACAATAATATCAAACATACAAACGTTTTCACACATTTTGAGTGTACCATAAAGGGAAATTTAGCTTTTTTTATTCTTTAATATAAGCACAGTGTTTCCCCTACCATTATATTAGGGGGGGGGCCCGCCCCCCCTAATATAATGGTAGGGTAAAAGCTTAAAAGCGCTTTGAGTAGTCAGAAAAATAAAAAAGCGCTATATTAGCTCAAGTCCATTTACCATGACCAAGAACAGCACTCCAAATTAGTATTTTTAATTGCCACAAAATAGTTAGTTCACAACAGGAGCTTCCCCAATTTGTCCCAAATGCAATGCTAAGACTGGAACTCGATACACTGTCTTTGGGAGTGTGAAAAAAATCTGTTATTTTGGAAGGCAGTATGTGGAGAAAGCCTACTTCTATGCCTCCTAGGAAGTCTACTGAACCCTTTGAAGGAACATAAGGAAATAATACAATTTCTTTTAATGTTGGCTAGGAAGGTTATTATGAGAAAATGGGTTGGGGATGAATAACCTACTGTTCACTTGTGGACTGATATCTGATGTTGTGACTTTATAAAAGTTGAGATACTGTATCGGAGGAAAGACTCATCTCTTAAAAGGAAATGGGAGGAGCCTTTGAATCTTCGAAATGTTAAGTGCAGCTTGTCATAATGATCACTGAATGGGATTAAGGATTATATTGTTACTGTACAACATCACTGTTAATTACAAATACTATACTGGTAGATGTTGAATGTGACTCCTGGACCAACTATGCAAATACACTGAGCTGTTACTGTTTTGTCTTTGAAAATCAATAAAAACAATGTTAAAAAACAACAAAAACAATGGAAAGAAGAAAATAGTCAGCACTTGTATAAGAATACTTTAAAGTACAGTGTTTTGTAACAATGCTGTGATATAGGGTTTGACAGGATGGTAGGGTTGAGTGGTCTGACTGTGAAGAAAACCTTTAAATCATTCTGGAGCTCTTTGCTCTGAGGGACCAATGTCTATCTTCTACCAGAGGGCAAAAGGTCGAACAGGTGATGAGCTGTGTGTCTAGTGAGGGCAGCACTTTTAAATCGTTTGTGTGGCAGCTGCTAGAGAAAGGCACACAGCTAATGTGTGATGTGTTGACAACCCACTACAGTAGATAGAAAACTACTGTAGTTACAGTTACTAGTTACTGAAGTTAATGAGTTACTAACAGAGTTAGTGCTTTATAAAATGAACGAGTTACTTGGGTAAGTAACTTGAGTGTTACCTTTTTTGCTTCAATTGTCATATCAGTGTTCATCAGTGTTCACCTTATTTAGTGTTGCTGTGACCACTCGCACATAACACTGTAGTTGTTTTCAATATGAAGGTATTTTACTGATTAGATTGTTCTTTTTCCCAGGATGCTGCTGTGCTGACGTGAGACTAACCTTGCCTGCTTGGTGAGGTTAGGCTCACACTTACAACACTGTTTCCCACACATAAACGATACCTGGGCAGGCCGGCAGGTAAATGTAATGACACCCAGGTATATGTCAGATCTGTTTTTATTTAATTTTTCATTTATTTATAAAATTGCTGTGTGTGAGAGAGAGAGCGCACACGCCTGGATTACTCTGTAAGGATCCAGACATGTATCCCCTTAAAGAAGTGTTCTGATATATTTTATAGTCTGAAAGTTTTTTTATTAGTTAGATTTTGGAATAATACGTTCTACTGACATTAATGAATAACTAACAATCTATAACACAATATATAGCCTTGAAATTTAATAATTCCCCTCAGTTCTTAGCTTACCTTCCTTCTTTTAACACTGAAAATATATATCACTAGCTCCCTGGGAAAGATGCTAAATATCTCTCCAAAGTGGACTGTTTTCACTACAAGATCATTTTTTAAAATAATGAACATGAGTTTGTTGTTGAATGTTATAAAAGAAAGCTAGACTCCTGGCTAACTTCTTAAAAATTGCTGGAAGTTGCTGAAACCATTGGTAGACAGTGTGTGTTGTGCTCACCTTTCTTATAAAAGAAACTTTGTGAAATCATATTCCCTCAGCTTTCTTTCTTTCTTTCTCCTTTCTTTATTTCTTTCTTTCTGTAGCCCTATCCTGATTTTGCTTTCTTGCGGGAGAAATGGTGCTGCCTCATCAGTCACTTTGTTCTTTTGACTGCAGTATAGGATCAATCCTGTCAACTTGTGCAGGCGGACTAAACCATCTTACACATTGAGTATGGGTGAGAGGGACCTCAGAGAGAGAACATGTTTTCAAATGAGGTCAAGATTTTGAATCCATTCCACTTGTACAACTTGTACGACAAAACAACAACAAAAATGTTGACATTTACTTCAGGCCCATCAAGGGCATGAGCAACAATGGAGGAAGCCCCCCCCCCGCCACACACACACACACACCCCCATGCAATTTGCCAATATATAACACTGTAAAGGCTGTAGCATCCAAACTATTTATACTTAAGATATTAAATATTTAGATAAAATTCAGTCTAACACTTGTCCTTGTTTATTTTGTTGTATTACAGAAAAATATATTTTGAGTCAATAATAGCTTCACTTAAACATGAATGGTCCTTCTATTTTAATCCACTTGAAAGAAGATAGATAACCAAGGAGATATTTTTACTTTCACCTGAAAATCAGCATTTAAACACAAACATCCATTTGGTTGGTAACCTTTAGGGAGTGCTTTGGATGAAAGGAATAAGAAGCGTGATTCAGTCTCTGAATATAGAGTTGGTGTGATTTTCATCCAATCCTTGAGATTTCTCACTTGCTCCTGTGAAAAATCACACTTAAAGGGACTCCGGGATGCAGGGGCTTAATTGGCTGTGACGTGACGTGCATAATATCAGCAAACTCGCACACTTGCATACTGATTAAACAAAAAATCTATATACACACATATGTAAAAATCGGATAGCAACACCTTATATAACCCCTCATTGCCAACTGTGTGAACACAGAACAGAATGGAGGAGAAATTACCAAAAACCTCAAATTAAAAAACAGATTCATAAAAGGAAAACATAATGGTAAGCAAAACCACCTTACAGATTTAAATCATACTGATACCACACACAATATTAAATACAGTATAACAACTAGTTGACATACACATATCAGTACGAAAAGACAAAACTGAAATTAACATACAAAAAGGTTTTTTGCCTTTCTCACGCACTTTTCTCTCTCTCTGCCTCTCCCTCTCTCTCTCTCTCTCTTTCATTCAATTGGATGTATCCTGGAGAAAAACAGTTAAATATAAACATAATGAAGCAGGAGAGACAATGTGCACTAAACTAGTTGCTTTTAGAACTTCAACCTGAAGAATTGATTGCATTCTTTCTATTTGGCCTCTCTATGGACAAGCTCCCACCAACACACCAGTGTGAGCCACATCTGTTATAAGAAGTGTTTTCAGGTAAAAAAGCAAATCAGGCAACTATAGCAACTCACACCTTCCCCAGCACTGGAAGGAGAGAGACAGAGAGACATTCAAGTGTTTGAAGCAGGTTTAAACAAAGTAATGAATCACATTGGACATATGTCACATTAACATCATCACTCTTACTGCCACGTATTAAAGAGCCCATATTCTGCCCTTTTTGGGGTTCGTATATTTAATCTATGTATCTACTTTTGTATGTTCACAATAGATAAAGTTCTAAAAAAGTGTCTGTTTTCATGTACTGCTCCTCCCTGCTCCCTCTACACTCTGAGTCCGTCAGCGACACTCTGCTGAGCCCCGACTGTTAGACCCCACGTACCAGTACCAGTTGCTCAGCACGCTTCTCGGAAATTTCAACATGAGCTGCAGGGCTTGCCACAACGAGCCAATGGGCTTAAATCAGTGATCTCACACTGACAATGACGCCGCACTGACAAATTTTTATGGAGGGGGGCTAGAACCAAGTGTTACATGCAGCTAATGCTACAGCTAACAGGAGGACGTAGGAGAAGCCGTGTTTCCGCGGACTTTGAATTTTTGCACGTAGATGTACCTAAACATGCACAGGACACTTGGAAAACACACTTAAAGAGCATATAAAACCAGACAAAGAAGAATATGGGACCTTTAAGGAACATAAACTGTGAACCTGTAAGATATAATATATTTTACTGTAAATGGTACATATAGCGTCTTTCACACCCATTCACACAAAGATGATCGAGGCTATTTTTAGTGTCCATCAGTATTAACAATTTCCATTCATACACATGCCTATCAGAATCAGAAATACTTTATTAATCCCAGGGGGAAATTCAGTTGTCACCGCTGCTCTAAAACACAAAACAGCAGACAACAGACACATCAGGCATGCAGCTGCAGGAGCTACTCTACCACTGAGCCACAGCCACCCATTGTGAAGTCCTTATCACTTGTAAACAAGCGTTCTCCTGTCTGAGGCCTGATTGAGGTATATTTATTGCATTTCCACCACAAAGCTCCTATGAGGAGTTTTAGAGGGTTATGAAACAGTATTCAATCAAATCTGATGTTTATTTGCTACTCGAGCAAATAGTTCAGCGACAAGATTGATTATTTATTTATTTTCACTATAAATGCCTAAAACACCCAACACATGTTACAGATCATACAAAGTGATTAACTGCAAGTTGCTAAAAGTCTACTTCTTTTTTCTGACATTTTCAAGGGCAAATATTCTTCTCTGATACGTCTGTTAAACAAAAGCAGGATGAGATTTTCTGTAAAAAAATGCTGTTTACACATGTACAAGACAAAGGAGGTAAGAAACTGTTTGTCAATGAAGTCTGCTATCAGAGGAAAACATGTCACTAAACAGTCCTGAAGGATCAAATCAGTAGATCATGTGGGATGTCTCAAAGACATTTGGCGGAGAAAATGATGACCCTGAGGCCTGAGATATCTGAGACACGGCTTAAGCAATTGCAGTCTTATTACCACTGGACAACCAAAGCAGCTAAATATAACATTCATTTTCAGTAATACAACCAGAGAGATCCCCCTGACACTTGAACTCTACACAGGCTCAGTTTCCTGGTAAGGGTTAACAGCGACATCACTCATTCTTAAAAAGAACATCCACACTCACTGTCTGTCTGAGACACAGAATAACAGTTATCAGCACCAGAGTATGGCTGTATGGGAACTGATGATTCAGAATGAGTAAAATTACTTTTTCAAATTGTGATTATGCCACAATGCTGTAATAAAGCTCTGCAACGGCGTAAATATCCATTTCCCAGTCTGTGATGTCACATGGCATCACAGCATTGCAGAAGTAAGACATGTAGAAAAAAAAGAGTGTGAGCTTCACAACACACACTTGTACAAGCACGCACACACACACATAAACACAGCGCTGCACTTCATATTGTAGGGCCAGATGTCACAGGCGTGTAAATCTCACGCCTTGAACTGAGAGTCAGAATAATGAGAGACAGACAGGCCGGCCCTGAGAGGTATTTCAGCTCAATAAAGATAAAAGTGTTCACTGCTTCTTAGAATAGTCCGCTCACTCAGTGGCACCAGCAACTGGATTCCCTTCTCACTTTCCCTGGGTCAAATAAGCTTTTCTCACCTTCTCTCTTTCTTTTACTCATATCTCTCTGTCTCTCTCTCCCTCTTCCGCCCATCAACAGATAAAATGGATTAAATTACGGAGGCTGGTGAAAGAAACTCTCAAAATAACTGTGGACAATTTCCTCCACCATACAAGTGGCACAGCTGCTGTCATGTAAAAGTAAGACAGTCATCTTGAGATGTCTCGCAAGAAGTTCTTAAGTCAGACAGGAGTAGCTGAGAGTTTAAACTCAGTGCCACTGGAGCTCTTATGGAGAGTTATGTGCTACTTTTGAAACGGGTGTTGATCATTTAGAGTTTCAGAAGATGTAGTTTGAATTAGGATTTTATTTTTAACATCTCTCTTTGACCAACAAAACCTTCTGCATTCCTCTCAAACTATATACAAGAACAATTCAATAACAAAGATTCAAATTCCCTAAACAAAAAAAAGTAACATTATGTTTCTAGTGACTGGGTATGTCCCAATTTAGGGGCTGAATCTTTGGAGGGCACATTTGAAGACCGATTATGTCACAGTGGAGCAATGAAGACTGTCCTATTTGGAAAGGCTCTTTCAAATGTTGGCAACAAATGCATTCTTCTCTTCCCCAACGAAGTATCATCCAATGCATCCTTCATGGCCCAACAGATCCCAAATTCATTTAGTTTCAAACTACTGTAGATGGTGAACTCTGACGCAAACGAGTGAAACACTCAAATGTTATTAATATATTTCAACTGAATTAAATAGCTTGTTTTAACTGATGTTAAAAAACAAAAGAGGCCTAGACCATTTAATTATCTTTAAAATAATAGATTCAAGTTACATGACATTAGTTATGGGCAGCTGTTCATGTTGCAAAAAGCAACAGGGCAAGCACTAAGAAACAAAAGGGTAAGGGGAGGAGGGGTAGCAGCTAGTAACACAATCAGAGTCACATTATACGCCCAGAGGAGACCAGACCTTTGTCAACTGGGCAGACATGGAATCCATTCTTTTTTTTATTTCGTGTACTGACATGATATTTGAAAGCATCTAGCAGGAAAGGGGTTTATGAAATGGTGGGTCTACTCTGACATAAGCCAGCCACACCAAGAGCAATCAGTCCCCCAAAAAATACTTTTGCATTTATGTGTGAAAAATATGCGATGTGGGATTTTTTTCAATATTGCAATAATGATATAAAGACTGATAAATAAACAATAAATAAAGAGTGCATATAGCTGTAACTCAGTTTATTTGGCTATCTGCTGTTCTTAATGTTTTATACAATACATTTGTGTACACCATCCCATCCTGAATCCAAAATAAATTATTTTCCTCCACTTAACTGGCACTAAAAAAACCCATGGGTAGTAAAAGCTAGCTGTAGCTTAATCTGACTGCATTAACATTACATGAAGGTTTCCATCCAATAGGTGCAATGCTGAGGGGGAAATAAACACTTCATTTATTTTTATGTGATAAAGTCAGACTTTGAAGATGTCTTTATTTCAAAGGGTCATATCGAGATAACGATCAAATCGCTAATTAATTAGACAGCTCAAGTAAAAGTACAAATATAATTAAAACCGCAAGCGGTGATGAAGGGCCCTCGCATGTCGGTGCATGTCGGGGTGTGTTGCGACCGTGGGAGTGCAGCAGCAGCGGAACATGGCTAAGCAGCAGGCCGTGCAGTCCGATTTGTGTAAAAGTCGTACTATGGTATGCTGAAAAAGGCAACATAAAGAAGATTACAGAAAATGTAGACGTAGAGCAGTTCAGGCTGGCATTGTCATGATAGCTATGAAATTTGGAGGAAATTGAGCATTGTATATAGGATGTAGTACTTATTCTTTGCAGTAGGGGGCACTATGGTTACAATTTATTATTGCCATGTGACTGTGTTCACAGGCCAACCCTGATTATACCTGTGAAATTTCATTCAGATCAGACAAAGTATATAGGGTGTAGTACTTACTCCTTGTAGTAGGGGGCGCTATGGTTGAAGTTGACTATTGTTATGTCAATGTGTTTAGAGGCCAACCCTGATCATACATGTGAAATTTCAAGAAGATCAGACAAAGTATATAAAAGTTACAGCCACTTCCTGTTTGATGGCGATGTGATTTGTGGACTTCCTGTTGAGTTTAGGGCGTGGGTTGAAGAGGCTTTTTTGTAGCTTTTGTCATGTTGGAAATGCATAGTAAAATTCAGAATTGTAGGTTCAACGTGCTGCGGGGGCTGAATGTTTGAAATATTGTAGGGGGCGCCACTGAGCCATTAAGCCACACCCAGTCACTTAAATGGTATAAGATGTTTGACTTTACTACCAGGATTACATGTATGAAGTTTCGGGACAGTACGACTATGTTAAGCCTGTGAAAAAACTACTTCCTGTTTGATGGCGAGCGACGCGTCCGTATGCCGACAGCATTGGACGTAGCCGTTTGATCTTGAAAGTCTTGTATGGCCAAGGTGTTAGCATGGTCCACACCAATTTTGAGGGGAAAATGAGCTACTGTGTAGCAATGGCTAATGCTAATTGAGAAGCAGTAACTTCCTGTTGTCAACTGGTGGCGCTATGACTAATCAAAAAATGTTGATAATGGATGTGTTCAGGGCGGGTCCCGTATCATGCATGAGAAATTTTAATATGATTGAACACTAGGTGGCAGAGATATAAGCATTTACTTTTTTGGCAACTTGCCAAAACGCTCCAAAAATTTAAAATGCACTCCACGGCCACGTCCACGCCCTTTGACGAAATAATGTGCAGAGCACAACGAGATATGCTGAGCCTGTCTAGAACGCACTGACACTGAGATTGTGTTCAAATAGGAAGGCTGAAATCGGCGATTTTGAGCAATTTTGGCCATTATCGTGAAATTCATCTTTCATTTGTGGACTTCCTGTCGGGTTTTTTGAAACGCTGCAAGAGGATTTTAGTATTAGTCTATCCTGACAAGCTTAATGTGCGTACCAATTTTCGAGTGTATATGAAAAAAACCTTTATGGGGAGGCCATTTTGAAAATTTCAAGGGGGCGCCACTGAGCCATTTTGCGAACTCCGTTTACGAAACCACCAAAATATCAAATTTTTCACGAGACCTGATGACCATGGAAAGTTTGGTGAGTTTTCGGGCACGTTCAGGCCCTCAAAAGTGGCCGCAAAGTGGCGGAACAATAAAAACGACAATAATAAAAATAATAATCGCTAGTGTTTCAAGAGGGTCCTCGCACGATTCGTGCTCGGGCCCTAATAGTGCACAAAATATTCTAAAAATGCTTCTACCAGCATGTTAACTGTTGTTTATTCTGGAAAGAGTAGAGAAATAATGTCCAACCCTATTTTATGTAACTGTTCATCTAACATAAGAGGCCTTTGTAGTTGGTGCTTTATAATGTACTCAACGTCTTCACTTACTTGTACAAGTTTAATGTTTGTTCACCCTACAATAATCCTTTCCGCTTACTTTTATTTGAAAGCAGAATTCAAACATAATCTCTGCTGTTGTTGGAAGCCATGAGGGCCCTGGAACTTCCACAGTATCTACAAGTTTAGAAACAAAATTAAACACACAAAATGAAGAAAACTAGAAGTAGTGCAAACTTGTTACATATGGTGTAACTGCAACCTGCAATAATATGCTTAGGGTAGATGTATTAAATAACTTAATAACCCTACATCGTAATTAGGAATCCTCTTACAAGGGGGTGTGATGGAGTGAAGGTTGAGGGTTATGTATCTGAAAAACAATGAGCATGGGAAATGAGCTTTAATGTTAATCATTGTCATTGAATAATTCAAAAGAATATCTGTGTACGCATTCCTCCAGCTGAACAATAGACATCGTCACTCCAACCAGAGGAATAGTTCACTTTTACTGTCATAGTAAGAATCTGAGAGGCTACCCAGAGTCATTTAGCCAACAAGAGGACAAGCACTGCAAGTCATGCAGAAGAAGCCCTGAAGCAAGATGGACCAGCGTGTGTGTGTGTGTGTGTGTGTGTGTGTGTGTGTGTGTGTGTGTGTGTGTGTGTGTGTGTATGGCCTACTGACTGCATAGACTGATGACCACACACTGCTCTCTTTATGTACCTAAGAGTTCAGTGACTGTTCAGCCTTCTCTAACACTAACCTCTGTGATGTATATCAGTTAGAGGTTCAGTTCCAATAAGCTCTTCTTCTTCATCACTCATCACTTCTAAAGTGATTTATGAGCTGCTGCTGTTTTGTGTGGCAATATTCATCATTGTTCCCCATCCTGGATCAATCAGTCCATGCATCCATATTTCAATCAATCCATCAGATAAACAGTTTGAACAAAAACATGCCTGCTCATCAAAAAGTATGTAAAGAAATGTGTAAGCATAAAACCAATCAACCTCTGTGCTCCTGTCTTGAAACGTGCTCTAAAAAATAAAGCATTATTATTATTATTATTATGATTATTATTATGATGATGATGATGATTATTATCATGTATTTATTTTACAATTGGGTAACACTGTTGACTGAGTTTACTAAGGGCATCTATAAAGTCCCTTTATAAATATATGTTAATATGTATCTATGGTTTCACCAAATATGGTGACAAATAGGCTGGTGTCTGTAAACAAGCCAAACAAGTTGTGTTTGACTCACTCTTTCTTTTTCATACCACGTTGTCTCATGAACTCTATCAGGATATTTCAAAGCTACAGAAGTGGCCCAGTTCCTTGCATGAAGCAATAACAGCATCAGCACACAGTAATGAATCAAGTTAAGTGGAATGTCAACGAGGCTAACAAAGACCTACTCCATCTACGAGCTGTAGAATAAGGTCAGAACTAAAATTTGTCTCTTCACTTCCTTGCTGGCACAAAACAGTGGAAAAAATTTAAAAGTAATTTGCTGATGATGAAAGCATTTTTGATGAAATGATAATGCAATCAAATGTTATTCCATTTATTTTTCAAAATCTCTCGACTGACATGCCTTTGGTAATCAAGCCATGTGTATATTTAACTGTTTTTTTCTTTTTAGTCCACATTTGCATTTGTATACGGTATACAATGTCCTCTACTAAAAGTCTGGTGTTGCTGGACAAAGGCTTTCTGCAGCTTTTACATAAACAACCTTGTATGTTTATTGAAGATGTGAAATTCTATTTAATCAAGAAATGTCAGTGTTTCCCCTACCATTATATTAGGGGGGTGGCCCGCCCACCCAACGAGCCAATGGGCTTAGATCAGTGATCTCACACTGACAATGACGCCGCACTGACACATTTTTATCGAGGGGGGCTAGAACCGAGCGTTACATGCAGCTAATGCTACAGCTAACAGGAGGACGTAGGAGAAGCCGCGTTTTCGCGGACTTTGAATTTTTGCACATAGATGTACCTAAACATGCACAGGACACTTGGAAAATACACTAAAGAGCATATAAAACCAGAAAAAGAAGAATATGGGACCTTTAAGGTGGCCTAGTGGTTAGTTCACATGCACCATGTACTGGACCTAATCTAACATGGGGCTCCTTTGATGCATGTCATCCCAACTCTCTCTCTGACGCTCCTATCTCTCTCTAATACACTTCTGTATAGTAATAATTTATCAGACATCTTGTGAAACATTGCTCAATACGAGTATAAATATACAATTATTCATTCATTTGATTTATCTTGGTTAGTAAGATTGGTTACAGAGATAAAAAGGCAATACAGTGTGGTTGCAGGAAGAGCACAGAATAGTGAAAATGGCAGAAAAAAGTTAGAGAGCAAGAATAAACTTGCCTTACTCTAAGTAATCTAGAGCCAAGAGAGAATAAACCTGTAGAACAAAGTAACATCAGGGAATAGATGCTGTTACTTTGTGGACCATAGTCATCTGTTTCAATATGTTAATATAAGCCAACAGCACCCAATTGGACAGACATGCATAAGCCCACTTACTAAAGAACAGGCTTTACCACCAAAACAACAACTCTCATTGCGAGGCCAACAAACAAACCTCACAGTCAATCTGTGAACGTGTTATTGACTGTGAGGTGTTTTGGTCATGAGGCTCTCGACCCTGAAGAAAAACCAAGCAGCTCCTGCTAATGCATTTTGAAAGCACGATGATGAAGGGGGTGGTCTATTTGCATCTACAGTTAACTCTAACCAAAAGGTGTATCAAATGTCTTGGGGGTGGGAGGAGATGAAAAGGGGAACAACCATGTTCTATATATAGCAGGTAATCTGTCCCCTTCTGTCTTCTTGTTTTTGCTTTGAGGAATGAGGGATCAATGTTTAGAAAATGATAGAAAGTAAGGAGTTATTCTAACTCTTCCCAGAGGAAGTCCACTCGGGCTGAAACTTCAATTCTTAAAGCTTTAATGAAGTAAAAGGTAAAACTGTCCATCTAACACTTTAAAGTATAAAAAGATTTCCACTGAACAGGGCTGCCTGAAGTCAGGACTTTCTAAAGGGGTATTGTTTGAACACTTTGTCAAAACTGACAGCTCAAAGAGATCAGTTTGAGAGAAGAATGCCTTTTTCCCAAGCCTCCCCCCTCAAGAAAGCAAAACAGTTGAAAAACTGCAGCCATATTTGGATGAAGGGTCACAGCAGGACCCACATCATTTGTACACATAAAGGTGTTCATGCTAATGATATTGCAAATCCATCCATGCAGATCGAACACTTTCAAGAGGATTGTGAGGGGGAATGTCACCCCTCCATGAAAGTTCCATCAAAAGCAACACCTTTTGCGTCAAAAAAAAAACCTCCTCAGTGGAGAAAATCTTTGATGAGTAGTTCTGTTAAAGCCTTGAGGCATGCACTAATACATTAGGGACAGAGCAGGATCATAAGAATAACTCAACCATACATAGGTGGTAGACAGTTAGATAGCCTGCTCCATGTAGAAAAACCTTCCCATAAATAATTTACAAAACCTGTAAATAAAATATATCCAGTGGCCTTCACCTGAAAAAAAAAATTAGAAACAAGATATCTGCCATGCTGAGTAATGACTTCTTCTTGCAGATGAGTTCTGATATGACATGCACGCTGATGTGTAACATAAAAAAGACCTCACTGCAAAGTTCAAATGTCGGCCTTTGATAATGATTCTTAAACATTAAATCACTCTGAAAGTGAAAGACTAATGTTTGTGATGATGCCCAAAAGCGCTATCTTCTAAAAAAGTAACTGGAAACATAATCGACACACACATAACTATCCTTGAATTATCCAAACAACGTGCTAGCCAATGCTAGCTACAACTTCCTGATAGAAAAGCCTCGTGTATATAGCAGATATAAACTGAGGGTATGTAGGTCCTGAGTTTGTATTTACTACTTTACTAGTAGATGTCTATAATTATGTTGTGTACAGGACTCACATGATTTAACCAATGAGGTTTTTGTCATACAGACCGAAACTGTTGGCAGGACAAAGAACAGCCATGTACAAGGCTTGGGTCATTGTCAATAAAGCTAACAGCTATATCATGTATGCAGTGGACCTACAGCATATATTTGAAAGGGGTTATCAACCAAACTACATAAGTGATATCAGTGTGACTTTCATGGATTACATGCACTGAAGTAGAAAACCAAATATTAGCCACACTTGTTAAGTTAGCTATATTAAGAGGTCAGCAAGATGTTGTTGTTGATGTTGATGTTGTTGACGGGCAGGGTGGTCGGTAGAATTTCAGTTTCTTACTCTTTGTAATCTGGCACCCAACAACACAACAAGACAGCATGTTAAGACTCCTTTGTTGCCTCCTACCCTGTGGTGTTGCTCCCTTCTAGTTTAGCTTCGTTGGGCCTCCAGCTAACACTGTGACGTTATTGTGACATATAAAAGCTTCTGTTGCTTTTCTATTTGTTTCTCCTTCAGCAAAGAGTTTGCATTTTAAATAATGGCCCAGGCCATCCCCAAATCAAATTTGGCAATAGCTACTAGGAGTGTGCATTATATCGTTTAAGGTAATATCTTAATTGTGGTTTCACCCGACGCCCAGCCACCACCATCTGACTGTGTTGTCCCCTAAACAATCGCCATCCTCATTCATGCACGGACGCAAGGAATACAAAGGAGAAATCCTGCCTGCATATTATCCCATATGCTCTTTTGTAAAGTGAATTGAGATAACAGTTGTTATTCAAAAAGTGATTGATTGATTTTAACAATTTGCGACAATATCGAGTATGAGAGTCTTGACACATTCACTGCATCTGATCAAGCCTAGAAGGCCAGACTGATGCTCATGTGGGAAGAGAACACATGCAATGTCCAAGAATCACAACAATCTAAGATAGTGTAACTGCATGACTGACTGTTTGCAGTTGAAGTTCAAATTGAGTAAACAAACAGCAGCAGCCTCTGCTCAGTCACATGGAGGTGCTGTGGCCTAAAACACTTAATTATGCTACAAATGAAAACATTACCCATTCAGGAGATGATAAAGAGGTCACAGGTCTTTTGCACACACAGTGTTAAATTCATTAAAGTTATGTATGATCATCTGTGTACCTAAACAATAGATAGATCACTGCTGTGGTGAAGCACTCTTGTGCATTCTAATAAATATGAAAACTGTCTCATTTCCCCCAGTCATCTTGGATCTTTGAAATAATGATGTGTTTTAAGTGGGTGTCATGGGACTCTGTAAACGACCTTAGAAAACACAGTAGCCAAACTTCTGGTGTTCAGATTAAATAAGCAAGGAGTAAAAGAAACAGCGCTTTCAGGACTTTAGATGACTTATTACTCATCATGCAACCACAGATCAAAAACATATCTCTTTAAGAAACATATTTTTATCAATAATAAACAAAGTTTGATATTCTCCATCTCTCTGTCTCTTCAGTTTGTTTCTGTAGACTCCTCTTGGTTGTGTAAAGATGTCTCTGGTTTGACTTCTAAAGACAGCTGTTCCTTCCCTTCCATCCCTCGCCCCTTAGATTTACTCCTTGTCTTCCTCTCTCACCAACAATCATTGGACTCTTTCAACCTCAGCTCTCCAAACTCAACATATTTTCTCTCCATCTGTTTTCTGTCCTTATAAAGCTCTGTTGCGTCTCTCTCCTCCACACTTGGTCCGTCAATAAGCTAAATAAATAACTGTTAATATCCATGTAGTTTTAAATTAATGTTGATGTTTTGTTTTCTCTCTTTGTTCTATTGTTGTCTAACTTGTGAGTTTTGGGACACTCCTTATAAAGTATTTATCTATCTAACTATTGGGTCAAAAAGGTCAATGTGTATAGTATTAGTAGTGATTCATCGAGGTGTGTGTGTGTGTGTGTGTGTGTGTGTGTGTGTGTGTGTGTGTGTGTCATGCATGGGTGTGATATGTATCAACATTTGGTAAGAGACAGTAGAAACCGAACTTGAGATCCACACATTATCTGTGAACTATTAAGTAAATAACTAGGATCTATCTTTAAAGTATTACGATAAGCATTTTAAAGTAGTGTAAAACTGCATGTCTTAAATTAATGACTGATATACTCACAGCACAACACATTAATAAAACAATGTACAGACACACACACAAACACACAAAAACAAGTTAGCTTTATATAACTGTGTATGCTCAGAGGATGGTAAGAAGGTTTACATTCAGAGTAGTGATGGGGTAAGGGTAACAAGTTTGTTAACGAGGGTGTAGCTTGTTAGCTGCACAATAAGTGCCCTCAAGGAAAACTAGACGTAACAGCATCACACTTTGGCTGTTTCTGTTTCTGCTGTGCCAGATGGAGGATCTGTCCCAGACCTGATGTCCGGGAAAGAAAGAGGAGGAAGAAAAACAAGAGGAAAACGAGGGAGAATAAAGGATGGATGAGGTTGTGACTTCTACTGCTAATGGATTTTGGTCAGATGACGAGGTTGTTATGTGCTCAGTGCTGTGTGTGTGTGTGTGTGTGTGTGTGTGTGTGTGTGTGTGTGTGTGTGTGTGTGTGTGTGTGTGTGTGTGTGTGTGTGTGTGTGTGTGTGTGTGTGTGTGTGTGTGTGTGTGTGAGGGCCGTCATTTACATGTGGAACACATCGTTTCGTGATGTGATTAGCAGTCAAGCCACAATCAATCATTTCAGGTTATTTGCAGTTTCTGTTGGAGGTATCCAGTTTTTACACACTTGCAACATGAGTTACCAATGTTTTTGTTTTTTTTAATCATTCTGTCTTATTCTCACTTTTACACACAGAATCAGAAAAACTGTATTCATCCCTTTTGGAGAAATGTGATGGTTACAGTTTCTCTTGAACAAAACAGCAGAATAATAGGAATACAATAAGAAATATGAATTTGAAAAAAGTAATAACTAGAAAAAAAAGCAGATTTTTTTTTTTTAAATCAATAAATCTATGCACAAGAAGCGCTGAGTGTGTTGGAAATAAAACAATGTAATATAGAGCAGGGAACTGAAGAAACACATACACTAATCCATTCATTCATTGTTAATCCGGCTGTTAGTACATGTGTTGATGGCTGTCATACATGGTGCTGACATGTCTGTATTTTGGTTGTTAATGTGGTGTCACTCGAGGACAAACAGCAGATCTAAGTGTATCCAAGATAATTACACTTGTACTCTGTCTCTTCGCTGAGTCATGTGTTCTTGTCATGGTCTCAGTTGCATTTATTTGAGAACACAGTCTCACTTGGATAATCTAATAGTCTAAAAGAAGAGTTCAGAGTAAGGGCAAATACAGTCCTGCATTTTTAAGTTTTTTTGCATTAGTCATGTACCATTTGACAGAGAACTGAAAAGCAAATGCTTTGCCTGGGCAGCTTAGTGCTTATCATATGGAAGTGAAGAGATTTAAATATTCTGATCAAGCAACATATTGTTTTCACATTTCTTATGTCATTGATAATTTCCTAATAATAAGTATTGCTGTTCTGTTAATATTTTATTGTTTTCACATTTAACTTAAAATATACAGATCTGAAAATAGCAATGTTAAGATCAAAAGAGTACAAAGAATGAATGAATATAAACTATTTATCATGTGTTTGGTTTCTCAGGTATAGGGGTTTCATAAATAAAACTGGTTCCTAAAAAATATAAAGAAAAGCAGAAGAGGATATGCATGAAGGAGTACACATGAATGACAGATAGTAGGAGAGATACTGAGGACTGAAACATAGTAGAGGAGACAGCAGATGGTGAGGATTATTCAGTACTAAAATACTCTGGGATCTACAGAGGGAAGACCACAGACATAAACCTTTACAGATTCAATCTGCCTGAAATAGCCCAAAAGGAGCCCACAATAGCCATAATGATCAAATCCTGGTGAAACCCAAAACAGCTATAACTGTCATCTTAAACAACACAATAAACACAGTGTCTGACTAGAGACAGCATGCTGCTGTTCTATAACAAATCATCTGATACTTTCAATCAACACAATATCAAATATAAAGCAATGCTAGACACACTTCAATAAAATATTTAGCTAAGCACCCACAGTGCACAAATGGTATTTTAGTCAAGATATTATTTAAAAGCTATAGATGCATTCTTTTATTTAGTAACTATTGCTGTATATATTTGTGTATGTGTTTGTGTCTTATGACGGATACAAAGTGTAAACATGAACTGCAGGATCATGTACTGTATGTGTGGATTTGACTAGGAAGTAAGTGTAAGACTTGTCTTTTTACCTTTTTTATTGTGTAGATCAAACACTGATCCTGCAAAAAAAAGAAAAGAAAACATAATGACTACTTTGAGTAAACACAAGAGAGGTTGAGCAGTGCCTTACCAAAAGGATGAAGCAATTATAATGAAAATCATTCTCAGTATCTTTTCTCTGGTGGCAGACTGAACTACATAGTTCATTAACTACAACACCAACTTATTGGTAGTTCATTCTAACCACGGCATAGCGTGAGGGTGGCACACATATTGACTCAGAGAGCGAGAGAGACAGACATGGGGGGGACAGAGAGGGACAAAGAGGGACAGTGTGTGTGTGTGTGTGTGTGTGTGTGTGAGGGAATGGGGGGGGGGGTTTATGTGTATTGACTAGTTATCTACCCTGACTAGGGACAGTTAATTAAATCTTCGCCTAGAACTGAGCAGAAAGTCATTGCTGTTAATAGATGCTTCGGTCTTTGTAAAAAAAATATGTCACAATAATTTTCAAATGCAATCCCCATTTCCTCAATAGAGACTGTAAATGACAGATAATTATTAACTATTATTACAACAGCAATGGACTGAACATCAACACACACACACAGATTTTCAGTGTGGCGCGCACGCGCGCGCACACACGCGCACGCACGCACGCACGCACACACACACACACACAGCACTGAGCACATAACAACCTCGTCACAGGGTAAACTACTGACAAAACATTAAGTAATCTCTCTTATGTTTATCATCTAAATACATTAATCTAAACTGTATGACTGAAATGTGTTTGCTGTCATCAAAACCTTACTACCATCCAAAGTTGGCTGAAGTCAAACCAGCCTGTTTTTCTTATATTTTGCACCTGAAGAAGAATTATTATGCATCAAAAGTTTTGTTGTCAGGCCAAACAGCATTACTTTTGAGTTAATCTAAAACTTTAAAGTTGTCCCCCCCTTCCCCTGCCAGCCGACAGCAATACGGTCAAACACAGGACAAGGACTTATGTGGTATGTGCGGTTTGTGTAAGATGAATAAATGGGATATAAATGTACATGTCTTTATTTTTTTCATTTTGTGCCTTGGTGTATGTATTGTCTCATGTGATCCTCTTGAATAGTGTAAGCTAAGTTACATGTTATGTTATTACTGCACCGGTGAACATCCAGGGCTTGGACATCGAGAGGGTGGAGACTTAAAAATACCTGGGTGTTCACCTCAACAATAAACTGGACTGGTTACACAACACCGACGTCCTGTACAAGAAGGGCCAATGTCGACTACACCTGCTGAGGCGACTGAGGTCCTTTGGAGTGTGCAGGAACCTGCTACAGACTTTTTATGACACTGTGGTGGCGTCTGCACTTTTCTATGCAGTGGTCTGCGGGGAAGGAGGGAGCACAGAGAGAGACAGGAAGAGACTGAACAGACTGGTCAGGAGGGCCAGTTCTGTCTTGGACTGTCCTCTGGACTCTGTAGAGGAGGTGGGTGAGAGGAGGATGTTAGTGAAGCTGACATCCATCATGGACAACCCCTCTCACCCCCTGCATGACACTGTGGGGGCCCTGAGCAGCTCCTTCAGGAGCAGACTGAGACACCCACCCTGCAAGACAGAGCACTACCGCAGGTCGTTCATCCCATCTGCAGTCAGATTGTTTAATCGGACTATTTAACAACATCACCACCTCATGCTACACACTGTGTGTTTTTTTAAGAACAAGTTACTGTGTAATTTTACATTTACATTATTGTATTTTTTTTACATTATTGTATTTTTTTTATTTAAATGTAAATATGTTTGATCTGTTTTTAACTTCTGTTTTTATTTTTTATAAGTATATTCCCGTCCCCTGTTTTCTGGAGCTGCTGTAATGCACAAATTTCCCCCACGGGGATCAATAAAGTTTATCTTTATCTTTATCTTTAGCTTTATTATTTTGGTTGGTAGAAGATTGTAGATAAGACCCATTGATAGAAACCATGAAATAAATAAAGATAACTCTAAAAAATATATAAAAATACAACTCTAGAAGATCTTTGTAAGAGCAATATCAGAAGCAGTACCTGCACTACTGCCTTTAAATGATAGATACAAATCGAATCATCACGATGCAATGACATTATTATACCTTTTTTTAAAGAGGGGTTGGGACAGTTAAAGAACAGAAATGCTTTCATCTGCCTGCGCACACTGAACATGAGAGAGAGGGGGGGGAGAGAGAGGGAGAGAGAGAGAGGGGAGAAAGAGAGAGGGAGAGAGAGAGGGAGAGAGAGAGGGAGAGAGAGAGCGAGAGAGAGAGGGAGAGAGAGAGGGAGAGAGAGAGAGGGAGAGAGAGAGAGGGGGGGAGAGAGAGAGAGGGAGAGGGAGCGAGAGGGAGAGAGAGAGAGAGAGAGAGAGAGAGAGAGAGAGGGAGAGAGAGAGAGGGAGAGAGAGAGAGAGAGAACAAGCTGATATCATCTCTCACAGACGTAATGACCATTGCTCAGACTTAATGAGTGCACAGCTTTGTAAACTATTCGCACAGATTTTTGGAGTCTGGATTTGCCAACCATGCTTAAGTGTTGTAAACAGCTTTTATTTTTTCTTAAGTCTGAGGGGGGTCCATGTAACACAACAAAACCCTCATTTTAAAAAGTTTCACTTGACCTCCATGATCACGAGAACTTTTCACACCCCTCATAGAGAGCATGTGATAGTCACATCACCAAAATGTTCAGTTTCAGAAGAAAGAGAAATCAGTGCAAATATACAGTATATGTTTGATGTTTTGCATTTCAATTCATTTTATTTGTATTTAAAAAACAGTGCTGTATTTATTTAGTTAAAATTAAATTTGGGGATTAACTTTTAATACTGGATTTTTGTTATAGCTGTCATTAATGACATATTTATGACATGTGATTTGCCTTTTAGTGTATTTCTTTGTTCTTTAAAAAAAAGACAATTATATTGTCATAGACATTATATAGTGCATAGGCATTTTAAGTAACTCAATATAATGGTAAATTATATGACTTAGACTTAGACTTTCTTTATTGTCATTCAAACTTGTACTTTACAGTGCAGATAAGAACGAAATTTCGTTGCATTTGGCCCGTTGTAGTGCAGGATAAAAACAGCAGCATGTATTTACATATAAAAAATAAAAATAAGGTGCAGATATAAATAGATATAAAAAGAAAAACTATGAGTAAAAATACTATACAGATAAATATATTGCACGTTATATTGTGTTTTACAGTCCAGTGAGGTAGTCCTGTGTGGGGGTTTGAGGGGGAATGGAGGGATTATTTTTTCCTGTTCAAAAGTCTTATGGCCTGTGGGAAGAAGCTGTTACAGAACCTGGAAGTTCTGCTTCGGAGGCTGCGGAACCTCTTTCCAGAGTCCAGCAGCGAAAACAGTCCTTGGTGGGGGTGGGAGGTGTCTCTGCTGATTTTCTGAGCCCTGGTCAGACAGCGGATCATAAGAAGCTGCACCTTTATAGCACTCTCCTATAGTCTTATAAACACTCAAAGCACTTTTTACATCTGCCAGATTCTCCTCTCATGAACACATTCTTAAACTCATAAAGAAGGGTAGGTACAGCCCTGCACAATGATCTAATTATGTTCAATAATGTTTGACTTGAATTCTGTATATTAGGATCTTATGACACTCAGTCATACACGTATAGCCATGCTTTGACTAATTGAAACTCAGAGTCTTACCCAAGAAAACCTTCCCATGTAAACTGCAGGTCACATGGAGTCAGCTAACGATATCCCGATTAGAGGCAGAGCCACAGCTGCAGAGTACATCCTTTGAAAATGGCCATCATATATCCTCATATGCAATAGTCACATCATACAAAGTGAAACATGTCATTCTGCTACTTTTTGATTGTTTGATGGAAAATGAAACTCCATGTTTCCATGTTTCCCTGAGAGTCTGTCTGATGTCATATTAGAAATAAAGTCCTTCACTGCTACATCACACAGAAAACAAACCCCATGCAGAGTCTATATGTTCCCTGATTATAAATATTCATGAAATGCTGCTAGGCATGTTGGCAAGATTACTCAACATGCACTTAAGCAAGGTGCTTTTTTAATAAATCTAGTTCCATTATCATGAGCACACAATACAACCGATTTTAAGAGGGGACATACAAGTCTATGTTCCTTTGATGGCTGCAGCACCTGTGGTACCGTGTTGTGGGATTGGCAGATTCCCTCAGAGGAAAGAGTAGCTGCATACTTTAAAGAAAGCTAGAACCTAAGAAACTCTGTCAGGAGGACAAATGCTTAAACAGAACAAGAACAATTTAAGCAGATAGATAAGATGCATTGACCTCTTTGACTACAGGGGCTTCTAATTCAAAATACAATATCAAAGTTCATAACAGTTGCTTTGACAAGTTGAGGGAGCAATGACACTAAAATAAACTAAACCATTGTTAGCAATTTGATTTAATTGTTTTTACATAGTATACTTGCTTAGTACTAAACCTTGTCATGAACAGTTGCCATGTTGTGAAATTCATACTTTCCAGTGCCTGACATCTTAGATAGATAAATGCGGCAAATATCTTATTTGACAAACAGAACCTAGTAAGAGCAATTCAAATGATCTTACAGTTGTAACTTCTGAATCCACTCAAAAATATAATGTTAATGATTTGAGTTGAATGACTCATTGTTCTAATAGGGTCTTGTAGTAAAGGGCTTTGTTTTTTAATACAAAACCAATGTAGTTCAGCATTTTCAGCGCTCAGCAGCCTGAGCACTACAACACCCTCTGCTTCAGCTGACAGCACTCTCAGTTGAAAATAGTTCAACTTTTGGAACAGCGCGGCGCTCAACATTGTCATTTCTCGCTCATTAACCAGTGAAAAACAAGAAGGATCGGGAGTTCTAATATCAGCTTTGTTAACATCAATGGCGGAGGATACAATAGTATGAATCATCGTTTGAGGGTAGAAGAACTGCTGCTAATGTCAGGACATGACTCTTGTACATGTTTTCTATATGAAGCACACTGAGCTATCTAAAACGCACTTAAAGGACATCAGTGAGGGAAGCAGAAGTAAACTTTTGTAAGCATTAATGAGCGTTGGTGAGAAGCGCTCTGAAACAGAGGTTGTCTGTGGACACGGGCCCTTAAGAGTATAATCTGGAACACAGATGAAACACAGCTTCAGGTAGACAAAACACTTTTTTTCCAAGGCGAACAACATTTGTCTCTCCTTGGCTAGTGTGCTGAAGAAGTGAGCAGCGATGTATGAGATAACATGCCCAAACTCACTCCCTCAGGTGATGGAGCATTACACAAACAGCACTTTTAAAAACACAGCATTGGCATATGTTCACAGATGATTTTATGACCTACAGTTTTCACACCTGATTCTCTTCTCCTCTGAGACTTAATCAAGTTGTTTGTTTCTGTAAGGCGTCATTAGTTTATTGCTTTGATAGTAGGTGAGCGTGCCTTTGAGTGAGATAGAGTGCTCACTCGTGTGTATGTTAAAACACACAGTCACTGAGAGTCTTAAAACAAGAAATAAAAAGCCCTCAATACTTCTTCATAATAATGATTTTTCATTGTCAGCCCTGAGATTGAAGTCTGTAAAACAGGTAAGTACGATGCAGTGTTAAAAGATGTTTTCCTTTATGGAGAATGATGTATTTGTTTTATGTTCCAGCGATTTAGCCTCCTGGGCCTTAGCCTACATTACAGCACAATGGCTATTAATCATTGATGAGGAGACCTTTTAATACAGCTTATGTAAAAACATGTTGGTAAATAAAACCAACAAAGAATCATGTTCCAAAACACAGAATACACACTCTAATGATTACATTATGATTATTAAGTATGCAACTTGTACGGATCAACTGTGATATATTACAGACATTTGTATGAAAGTGGTGCTTTTTGATATCTTATATATATATATATATATATATATATCACGTCATTTTCTTATTTGTAAGAGATGTTTTCAATATCTTGGCCTGATAAATCTTATCCTGCAGTACTGAACTCTCGCCTCCTTTGGTTCTTTGTCAGGTAATAAAATAATGAAGGCAAATCTGTTGCCTTACCTTTCAACATACCATCTCATCAGACCATCTCCTTTCATCTATCAGCAGGGGGTCTCAAATCCTCTGTTCTTGGAAGAATCAATACTATGAAAATAAATAGCCTACCTCAATTTGAAATGACCTTTTTCAGAACGTACATGTTACTTTAGCCCAGTCACATAACTCCTGTATTTCCAAATACATATCGGACAATAAATGACATGAGTTATGTTTTATTAATTCACTAAACCAAAGAATTGGAGGTCATAAAAATACTTTCTGTCATTCTTACTGATGTGAGTAAAAGCATCTTAATCTTGTTTGCACAAAGACATTGGAGCAAATGTATGAACACATCTGTATATGTTACATCCCTCCCTAAACACACAAAGCGCCACAGCTGGTATGGACAATAAATTGGTCCCAGTGAGATGTGATAGGTCAGACAACATGGCTTACCTCTTACTCTATGCTTTGTCATTTGCAACAGAAAATGAGTCTCTGTCTGTCTGATCAATACCACCAACAGCAGCTAGAAACCGAGCGCGAACATAAGGGGAACAACACAGAGGCTATGTGCGCGCCTGTTGTCTACAAAGTCTATTCTAGACAAAGTTTTCCTCCAGTATTTTTTAATAATCTGGGGATTTGTTTGAGGAAAAAATAATCAGGACATCAGGGCTTAATTCGTTGCATGGCAAAGAAGCTGGACTTCATTGTCTTTGTTCCAGATATTTGTTGATTAAGCTGTAGTTCTTGTAGCTGTCCAACAACTCTTAAACTCTGTGTTGTTTATGTACTTTATCAACAGAGGTATACACAATGGACAGATCGGTGATGTGATTGTTAAAGGAAAAAAAAGCAAGAAAAGCCACCGACTCGTTGAAGCGAGTGGATTTCATGGTAAACTGCTACGCCATAAGGGTCTATTTTTAGAATTTTAATAATGGTAAGAAGGTTCCCTAATTTACAACATTAGTTCTCTGAGAATCCTAATCATACAGTATTTAAGCAGAATTGGAATTGTAACTTAAATATCCCTAAATTAATCAACATTGTATCAAATCAAATCAGGAATTGAACCCAAATGGGACCTTGTGATTTGTAATAGAATCAATTCAGGCAATCAGAGGTAATACCCCGCTCTATTGCTTTTGCCACAACATCACAGCCTTCATTAACTGAGGTCCAGAATGCATTCAATGGTTAAGTTACTCTGCTGGATCAGACTGCCTAATACACTGTTTGAACCCCCCCACCCTCACCACTAGGTTGTAATGATTGTTTGAATTTTAAATAGAAAATGACAGCCCTAATGGATGTACCAAACTGATAATAAATGCAGACATGTCTTTGTCACTGTAGGACATTTCTGTCAATTTTAACATTCAATTCTTCTTAAAATTTGAACTTTTTTTATCCTTACATTTTTATAGATATATTTTAGGATATACTCTTTTATTCATTATTCAATTAATCAAATTTGTGTAAGAAGTCTTTCATTCCCACAAAGTGGCTGCTGAGATGCTCGATAGACTTCATCAGGATAAGGCTAAAAGCAGTGTCTGTAGAGCTACACTCCTGGTGAATTGTGCCTGTGCATAACCACAACCCGTTAGGTCCCTTCAGGAGCCCTGGCACAGAGAACAGAGCCCCCTTGTTCGGCTATGGCATGTCAACAGAAAACACAATACATTCACATGATAATGATAATGTGCAAGAAAAAAAAGATATGTCCCTTGTACTGCATGCTTCCTCTCCTTAACATACAGTATCTTTAATCATAAATGTAGTATAAACTGTAACAAACATAAACACACATAGTCACAAAAAGATGCAGGCTCATTCACAAGCCCTTCAGTGTCTGGTGCAGAACAGGCTGATTGTTGGTCTCATCACCAAGGAGACCAGCTCTAAGCAGGCGCCTGGCAGAGAAAGACTGGCATTTAGCTTTCAGGCTGAGTATACAGGCCTTTTTAATGGTAAGGGGGGGGGGGGGGGGGGGGGGGGGGGCTTAGAGAGATTGGTCACATGGACACATTAAAGTGAAAGAGAAATGGATAAAAGAGGGGAAGTGGAATACTGTTTGACGCTCACAATAGGAAACACTGGTTTGCACGAGAGAAAGAGCATTACAAGAAAAGATCAAATCACAGAAGCAAAAGATTGAAATGGTAAAACACAACTAAAGAAAAGGAAGATAAAACAGACAGGAAAAAAAGCATGGAAATTTATTCATCTACCATTGAAATTAGATTAGATCTTCTGAATTCATGTGCTTTAAGGCACAATTTAAAATACTACCTCAGCATGTGTGATTTAATCTGACGTCATAAATGAGGGAAGCTATACTCTTTTCCACCTGAGCATCTTTCATGATAATAATAAATAAATAAATAAATACAATTTTTAATTAACTTGAACTTCAAGGGGGGGCGGGGGGGGGCAATGGGGGGGCGGGCCGCCCCCTTAAAATATAATGGTAGGGGAAACACTGTCAAATCTTCTGAGTGAAAATGTTCATACCCAGATATATTCCCTACCTACAAAGGACCCCCTACACCACTACCATTTTAGGCCGAGTGGTCTACTTAACATCATAGCATTATATGTCTTAAGGTTTCAGTTTGAATATTTTGCCACAACACCACAAATAACCATTGTAGCTAAACTCTATTAGTCTGACACTACAGAAAGTTCTAATGAACTAAAGCATTTTCTGGGAGGAGATGTCAATTTGCTTTTGCGATATTTTTATGACTTGATGTCATCCCTGTAAGTGACCTGTCCAGGGTTTACCATGCATCACACACAATATCTTATTGTTTTTACATGCTGTGCATTTCTCTAACTGTAAGCCATTTCAGCTGTAAAGCCCAATTCACACATACTCCGTGAGCGCCGCGGTCCGTTAGCCCCACACACTACGTTGTACTTAGCTTCCTCTCTAGTAAATCATTGTGTTCACACAGGGCGCGCTTCGGTCCGTCTCCAGCGCGTGCCACCAACAGCATTGCGCTCTGCTCCGTTTCAAATACGCAGCAAGTCTATTTTCGCCGGAGTCCGCTGAAGGCGGAAAGTCAAGCTGGACAGAATATGACAGCTCAGACAGGAAGTCAGACAGGGAAACGCACAGAGCATCCGGTCAATTTCAAAATAAAACACAATATACGGACTCACGATCGTATTTTTCATCACTTTATCAACATTACGTCAAAACAGGTTCCGAATTAACAACAATGTATCCTCAAAAAGACAAAGCAACATGTTGTTTGCATGTTTTTCGCTAAATTCCCGCGGGATCTTGTATTTCTCCTGTGATGTGTCATGGGTGAGCTCTG